>NC_064926.1:347210653-347510653 GCF_023897955.1 Schistocerca gregaria | reverse complement strand
TACGACCAGAATTTCTTCGGATTTTCTACGAAATTTCGAGACAATGGTTCGTTGTGGAACCTATAAAGGCATCTCGCATCGAAGTACGTGCCAAATTTCGCGCGTCTGTAAATTTTAGCCCATCTTCGGGATTTCGCGTTCTTCTGTTTGTAGATGTAGATTTACACAATCTGTCAACCATCGTTATATGGTCCACCTTTTGGAGCGTGTTTTAAGCAGCCTTCCTAGTTGCAGAACATCGCTGACGGACTAAAGATATGAAAGCGTCTAAAATCAGCGCCGACTGTCTGGAGGCTAAATTGGCCAAGTAAGAGACAGATTCTATTGAGTCACTTCAAAGTTAAGTAACTCGGCTAATGACAAACGTAGAACTCGGCTAATGACAAACGTAGCTTTCTCATCTTGATCTCATTTAGAAGAGGAGAGAGAAAAATACTGCTTACAACATCAGTTCCCGATTCTCGAGTTTTATGGGCTCAACGCTTTTCCACAAAAAGGACCATACATCAAGGTGACAAGAGCCATGGGATACCTCCTAATATCCTTCGAACTTCCTTCTGCCGGCATAGTGCAGGAACTCAACGTGCCATGGACTCAACAAGTCGTTCAAAGCTTCCTGCATAAATACTGAACCTTGCTGCCTCTACAGCTGCCCGCAACTGCGAAAGTGTTGCCGGTGCAAGATTTTGTGCACGAACTGATCTCTCGACTACGTCCCATAAATGTTCGATGTGATTCATTTCGGGCGGTCTGGATGGCCAAACCATTCGCTCGGAATGTCCAGAATGTTCTGCGAACCAGTCGCAAACAGTTGTGACCCAATGACTTGCACATGGCCATCCATATAAATTACATTGGTTTTTGGGAACATGACGCCATGAATAGCTGAAAATGGTCTCTAAGTAGCAGAAGATCCAGAGGGCACAGTCAATTCCATATAAACACAGCTCACACCATTATGGAGCCACACCCAGATTGCACAGTGTGTTGTTGACAACTTGGGTCCATGGCTTCGTGGGGTCTGTGTTACACTCTAACCCTGCCATCAGCTTTTACCAACTGATATCTGACCTTGCTACGGGTTTCCAGTCGTCTAAGATCCAACCGATATGATCACAAACCCAGCAGCGGCGCTGGAGGTGATGTCGTGCTTACATCAAAGACACCCAGGTCGTGTGCTGCCATAGCACATGAACGCCTCATTTCGTTGCTTTGTTCTAACGGATACTTTTGTCCTACGTCCCACGTTGATTTCTGGGGTTATTTACCCAGTGTTGCTTTCTGTTAGCACTGACAACTTTTCGCAAACGCTGCTGCTCTCGGGCGTGGTGAAGGCCGTAGCGCACTGCGTTGTTCGTGATGAGAGGCAATGCCTGAAATTTGGTATTCTTGGCACACTCTTGACACTGTGGATCTCGGAATACTGAATTCCCTAACGAATGTTCCGCGCATCTAGCTCCAACTACCACTCCGCCTTCCAAGTCTGGGAATTTCCGCCGTGCGGCCATAATCACATCGGAAACCAAAAAACGGCTCTAAGCACTATCGGACGTAACATCTGAGGTCATCAGTCCCCTAGACTTAGAACTACTTAAACCTAACTAACCTAAGGACATCACACACATCCATGCCCGAGGCAATGTTCGAACCTGCGACCATAACAGTCTCCTGGTTCCGGACTGAAGCGCCTTGAACCGCTCAGCCACAGCGGGCGGCCTCACATCGGAAACCTGTTCACACAAATCACCCGAGTACAAATGACAGCTCTGCCAATGCCCTTCCCTTTCAACCTTGTGTACGCGATCCTACCGCCATCTTTATATGTATCTATCGCTATCCCATGACTTTTTGTCACCGCCACGTCTAATGAGACTAAGTTGTTGTTGTTGTTGTTGAGGTCTTCAGTCCTGAGGCTGGTTTGATGCAGCTCTCTATGCTACTCTATCCTGTGCAAGCTTCTTCATCTCCCACTACATACTGCAACCTACATCCTTCTGAATCTGTTTAGTGTATTCTGGGTGAAGTACGGATTAATATTTCGTTGCTGATGAAATCGTGATCACAGTAGAGATGGACTGAGTGCATATCACACAATGGGTCATTAGCAAGTCACTAACGCTCCACTCTTACCCACATCACACCCCTTCTCTTGACGCCTCTACCTCTAATATCAGAACCACAAAACCCCATGTTTTCTTGCGGGTGGCTAAGGAAAACATTTCAGACACGCTGCTCAGAATCCTCAGTTGACGTCACAAAGGACGTGACTGAAACCACTTCGTCCCTTTTGGCGCTCATTTTCACACATTTAGACGTTGAAAACGTCAGGTTGCAGTGCGAGGTGCAACAAGACGGCTTTCTGCTGACAGCTGCCGAACTATTCAATCCTTCGCTTTGGGCATCACGGGGCTGCAACCTCATTGAATGTGATCTCACCCATTTGGAGTGAAGTGTGATCGCAGTGTCTTTATCGGAGGTGGAACCCCTAGGGAACGTTCGAAACCACTCATCGACATCTGAACGCGATCCGAAGCAGAAACGCGTTGTAATGCTTTTGCATCCCTCATTTTTCGTATCCTCTGTAAATAGGCTGTTCAGGTTTTTATGTTGGTAACGTCACGTAGCGCTCTGTATGAAAATCACTAACTGTGCTGTGTGCAGTCTGTGGCTGGTTTGCATTGTTGGATTATTCGCTATTGTAGTGTTGGGCAGCTGGATGGGAACAGCGCATAGCGTTGCGCAGTTGGAGGTGAGCCGCCAGCAGTGGTGGATGTGGGGAGAGAGATGGCAGAATTTTAAGAGCGGACGATCTGGGCGTGTGTCCGCCAGAAATAGTAAATTTGTAATACTGGATATCATGATATATGCCATTCTTTTGTAGGGATTTTTGAAAGTCAGATTGCGTTGCGCTAAAAATATTGTGTGTCAGTTTAGCGTTGATCACAATAAGTAAAGAGAGTAATGTCTGAGTACGTTCAGTTTTGCTCAGCTGTTTGAAAATCAAATAACGTAGAGGTTTATCAGCACAGTCATTCATAAATTTTTCTAAGGGGACGTTTCACCTCCTGTGGCGTGATCATGGAGGGGTGAGGGTGGGATTGTCGCGGGGGGGGGGGGGGGGGGGTGAGACATTGAGATACGTTTGAATAAAATGGCACTGGACCCTCCGAGTCCCCCAGTTCAGCAAAACCCTTGGTGCCACCTTTGTTGGGCACTTCAAACGTGTCTCTGTACAGAAACACCCATCCGCTGATTCATATCTGCTTACGGGATAGGTGGACATTTCGACAACTCTCAGATTTCGCATGCAATCTGCAGGTGCTAGTGTCGAGAGGGTTACGTCTCCCACCGGTGGACAGGGATCAGTGGATAGGTGTTTCTCTACAGAGGCCCCGCGCAGTTGAGCACCTCACAAACCAAACATCGTTATCATCATCGACAGAGACTTTTTAAAGTGCTCAGCAGAGATGCACACGTGGCACCGATGTTGTTGCTGAACTGCGGGTCTTAGAAGGATCCGCTGCCGCTTCATTCACACGTGTGTCAAGGGCACCTCACGCCATGCACACGCCACGGCAGGGTGCAAAAAAGGAATGATGAAAGAGCATAAACACACTTTCATGCTTCGACCACGTTCCGATTTCGTCGTATAGTTTTCATCGTTCCCTAGTGGTTCCACCCTGCATACAAGAGAAAAGACTGCGGTCACGGTACACTCCAAAGGGATAGGGGCCAGTAGGATAGACAGGATGACATGTGCTACGTCAGACGGTCACCTGACGTCACTCACCGTCTGACTTGACGCGAGACTTATTCAATGCCTGTGCGTCTCCGAGTAGTAAACATGGTTCGCTACATGTTTTCGAAATACACAGACATGTTCCTTGTGTACGGCGTAACTAGAGGTAACGGAAAAGCTGCTAGTCGGCTTTATAACGAATGTTTTCCGCAAAGTAGCACGCCGTCGCACAAACCTTTTGCCCAATTTACGCAGCGGCTCCGAGGAACAGTTACCTTCAGTCGTGAGGAGGCAGGACTGTGATGCTCTGTGGCAACGCCCCATGCCAGAATTTGAAGAAGATGTACTGCATCGCGCTGAAGAGAACCCGTCAAGAAGTACTCAAACAATTGCGCTTCTAATGGGTGTTAATCACAGTATCGTTTGGGACGTTCTGCAAAAATTACATCCGTACCACTTATAAAGGTGACGCTATGGGCCCAGCCGATTTTCCACAATGCTTTGCCTACTGCACGTGGTTTCTGCACCGCTACATCGAAAAGCCCCTGTTTCCACGTCGAGTTCTGCTCACGGATGAATATAAGTTCAATAGGGTTTGATTTCTGAAATCGCGAAGCAGCCATGTCTGGGCAGACAAAAGCCGTAGTGCGACGCATGTTCAGGGGCTTCAGTACCTTTGTGGTACTAACGTGTGAGCAGGTATTCTGGACGGTCCTGAGATTGGGTCATACCTTCTTTCATTCAAGCTAACTGGTCCTGAATACATGATCTTCCTACAAAACTATTCGATCCGTCCTTTAAGCTGTGCGACTGAATGTCAGTCAGGAAATATGGTTTCGGCTTGATGGTACACCACCTCACTTTTCATGCGAAGTTGGAAGACATCTTAACAGATGATATGGTGTAAGATGGATAGCCCGAGGTGGTCCAGCCACGTGGCCGCCGCTATCACTGGATTTAACTCCTATGAACTGCTACTTGGGGGGTCGTATGCAAAGTTTAATTTACGTGACTCCTCTAGAGATAGTGAGAGATCTGTTGGCACGAGTTCCTGCCGTTGAACTAGATATTGAAGAGACGCACGTGGGATGGAGAGTGTATACCTCACAGGTGCAATACCTATAACAACGTTGGTGGTCACCACATAGATAAGCTGTTTTAATGCTTCAGTATTGTTCTGTACGTACCGTACGCTGGGTTGTTTTTCGTTTTGGAATAATGTAAGCATGTAACGTTTAAGGGTTAATACAAGCAAATGTGCTTAAGCGATAAATGGGTGTTTCCATCCGAAGTGTTACCTAATAATTACACTGCGTCGCGCCTAATTCAGTTCTTTTTAACGTCTCGTCTACAATGAGGTCATTAGAGATGGGGCACAAGCTCGGATTGTTCCAAGGATGGAGAAGCAAATTGGCTGTGCCCTACAATGGAACCATTCCAGCACTTGCCTAGAGAAATTTAGGGAATTCATGGAAAACCTAAACCAGAATAGTAGGACGCAGATTTGAGCAGTCGTTCTCCCGAATGCGAATCCAGACAGAAAAGGAAATGGACTCTCAGGAGCTGCATTCTGTGGATGAATTATAATATGGTGTTTTCGATAGCGCAAAAACAAACCTTAAACGTCAGTGTCTTATGTACAAACACGTATCCGTCACATTTCAGCACGTTTGCGTTCGTTACTAACAGAAGATAACTGTTTTCGAGTGTTACGCTAGGCAGTGGAGCAACTGTCCAGCTACAAGAACGTTCTGTGCGCCCTGCCTTCTTAATGTAGCTGTTGAAGCTTAATGACCCATCTGCCTGGAAGCACGCTGGACGTGTGATGGTGAAATGGCCTGAATGTTGAAAATGTGTTTACACTTCTGTGGAATTCGAAGAAGCCGCGCGGTATAGCTGCGGGGTAAGGCACCTTGCCCAGTTCGCGCGGCTCTCCCCGTCGGAAATTCGAGTCCTCCCTCGGACGTGGGTGTGTTTGTTGTCCTTAGCTTAAATTAGTTAGATTTAGTACTGTCTAAGCCTAGGGACCGATAACCTCAGCAGTTTGGTCACATAGGAACTTACCACAAATTTTCCAATTCGGAGTGATTTTATCTCCAGAGGAAATATGATGCTCCCTGACAAAGATAAAGGTAAACATGTAGACGAGGGTTGGAACTTAAGTAGTGGTGACTATTTATTCACAACCGATACAAAAGAGTTACATGTTTTCACCTGTTACTGTCCTTCAAAATAGTCACCAGCGATGAGTAGAACCCGTTGCCAGCGATGTGCAAGACGCAGTATACCATTAGCAATGCCTGTTCTGTTGATGGTGCGAATGGAGCGGTCTACTGCCTGTCGAATCTCTGGAACATTTCTGAGCGAATGCCACGAAGTGGTTCCTTCATCTTCGGAATCAAATCAAAGTCACAAGGACTTACGTCCGGGCAGTATGGTGGATGGTACAGTACTTTTCTGTCCCATCGACCGAACAGAACAGCCACAGCTTGCGCTGTATGCGCCCGTGCATTGTCGTGCAAAATGACGGGTGGGCTGCGCATAAAGTGTCGCCGCTTCTTTCTCAAAGCTGGTCGCAGGTGATGCTCCAAAAATGAACAGTAATACTGTGCATTGACGGTCTTTGGGAAAGAAGCGGCGACACTTTATGCGCAACCCACCCGTCATTTTGCACGACAATGCACGGGCGTATACAGCGCAAGCTGTGGCTGTTCTGTTCGATCGATGGGACTGGAAAGTACTGTGCCATCCATCATACTGCCCGGACGTAAGTCCTTGTGACTTTGATTTGATTCCGAAGATGAAGGAACCACTTCGTGGCATTCGCTTCAGAACTGGTCCAGAGATTCGACAGGCAGTAGACCGCTCCATTCGCACCAATAACAGAACAGGCTCTGCTAACGGTATACTACGCCTTCCACATCGCTGGCATCGGGTTCTACACAACGCTGGTGACTACTTTGAAGGACAGCAACAGGTACTAACATCTAACTCTTTTGTATCGACTGTGAATAAATAGCTGCCGCTACTTAAGTTTCAACCCCCGTACTAAGTCAGTGGAAGAAATCGCCTATGGGTCAGAGGGTGGTCTGGGCTTTTACATGTACCATGCCCCTGGAAGTTCCGACATGCAAGACCAATTTGCCTTAGCATATTCATCTGCAAAATTAATTACATTGTTAGGATTGCACTATTACGGCTTCAAATCAGTTTTTATCGTATTTTATTTTATTCCAACTGAATGACTCACTGGTAACCTGCTACAGCGTTTTTCACATACTGCGACAACAGATGAAAGATCTCGTGCTATCACTAGGCCTATTACAGTTTTATTTGGCGACTCTGTTTCAGCAGTCAGTCTTTTTACTTCTTCGACGTCTTTGTTTCTGCCTCCTACATATACCACTTTATTTACTCCTGCATACAGGCATCACGCTCCGTAAATTCTGATTTCTGCTACCACCTACTATAGGATGGCGCAGAGGTGCTGGAAGGTTTTAAGTTCATCTTGGCAGTCATGCAGTCATAACAGAAGTGGAGGAAAGGCGTCAAACTGTGTAGCATTAATGGACATTTAGTTGTTTGCGAGCACCGAGATGTCGCCGCGCGTGGGTTTTTAGAACATGAAGACAGTGTACTAGTGTGTCAGTTCCCAGCCTTTGATCAAGTTCCGCAACTTGGATCGCGAGTTGCGAGCGAAAAAAGTTCAGTTCGTCCTGTATGAAAACTTATCTCGTCATTCCAGCTGGGGACTTTGGAGCGTTAGTAGTAGTTTTATTCGTCCCTAGAGCTCCTTTACAAGGATATTGGACATGTCATGGTATTACAATTTAAGAAGAGTAAAAGTGAAGTAATTCACATGTACAGACATTTACATACTTGCAGGCCTAGAATGACAAGGCTGGGACAGGTAGTGAGTCACAGCCTTATAGTAGGAACCTTGCCTGCATTTGCCTGAGGTAATTTAGGAAAATCACGCAATCCTTAATCAGGATGACTGGATGAAGACTGGATCCTCCACCCTCCCAAATAGTAGGACACTATGTTTAAAACAGTGCTGCCTCATTCGATTTATTCCTAATGCGCAATACTATGTCCGAATAAGTTATTTAATAATGTAAAAAACTGATGCAGCAGTGTTCATTCATTTCTCACTCCCCCCCCCCCCCCCCAGTCACTGCACACACTACTCACATATTACACATAGTGTTTCATAACACTACATGTCAGGACGATTTTGTGTACCGCAACTTCCCATCTGTTAGCCTGAAAAACTGAGTCCGTATTCCTCCATACCGAGTGAGATGCTGAGCTCAGAAAGAGAACAAGATATTAGCATTATACATTGCGTAGCTTTGGTACTGAGTTTTTCCAGAAAAAATATACTGTGATAGAGTTATGTGAAGCGAAATGATAGATGTTTCATTATTATTATTATTATTATTATTATCATTTATCTGTTTTCCTTTTTCACCAGATCCATACTCTGTCACATCTAAGTACGACTTCAATGTGTAGAATATATTTCTTAAAAGGTGTCTTTTAATTGCTTTTTAAATAAGTTCATTTTAGTAATCTCTTTAATCGACATTGGCAATTTATTGTACAGTGTTTTCCTTGGTAAAAAGTATTATTTCGAGTTTGATGTTTGTTCTCCTTTGGTAAATGTAATTTCAGTCTAGATCTGGTGTCATGGTCTTGGACAGAGTTGTCTGTGCAATAATTATCAGAGTCATTTTTTACGTGCAGTACTGTTTGGTAAATATAATCACAGGGCACAGTTAAAATCCTCAATGGTTTGCACAGAGCTTTACAATGAGCTCGATTACTAATTTTGGTTATTATTCTTGTGGCCATTTTCTGCAGTTTGAAAATTTTGCTCATATTTTGTGCATTTGTTCTCCAGAAAAGAATGAGATAGCTGAGAACTGAGTGTACATATGAAAACCATGTAATTAATAGACACCAGCTGTTACAGAGTGATTACAGGGTACTAAAAGCATAATAACATGCTGAAGACATTCTGTTTGCAAGTATCTTTGTGTGTTTACATCACTTCAACTGAAAATCAGTATTCATTCCTAGAAATTTTGCATTTGCTACACAATATATAAAGCCGCCATCTACACTAAATTTACCAGTGACAGTCACTGTATTGCTAACTGACCAACCGTAAATTCCATCATTCACAGTGTCATCTGTACAAACTTTAGACTGCGCAACAACTGAATTCCCATGACTGTCTCGCGAATGCAGGTTCGTGAGAGTCAGTGAGGATACAAACTTGGTTAAAAAATCTTTGAATGTCCAATGAGACTAATTTTTCACTCAGGTGGTAATGTGAATAAGCAGAACATCCGTTACTGGGTTCCAGAAACCGAGCTCAGAATCACCAGCATCCATTATACAGTACCAAAGTTATCGTACGATAGGCATGTCCGTACTTTTTTGAGGATGAACGGGGCATTGCTGTGACAGCGACTTATGAATATTATGTGAACGTGTTAGAGACATTGGTGGCTTCAGAGACTCCATACACTTCGAAATCTTTGGATTCACCACACTAGTTTTAAAAGGGTGGGGCCACATCACATACTGCCAGACAGTCTACGGGAGCAGTACAAAGTTTGTTTGGTAATCCCATACTTTGAAGGAATGATAACATCGCTTCGTCGCTCCTTCTACAGGTCTTACAGTCTGTAACTTCTTTTTATGTCGACACTTGCAGTGCGTTGTGTACCAGATTAAACCAATAATTCTAGTTCAGCTCCAGTCACAGATTGAAGAATAAATCGCCAACATCCTAAATGACACTTTGGGCTGTGCTGTTGTGTCAAACTAGAGACCATTTGACTGATACAACTTGTTAAAATTGAGGTCTCATGCAAACTCTACCCCTGTAAAACACATTTTAAACCTCAAGTTTTCTAACGTTCCTACATTTCTTTGTGATTACCTGACCTATCGGTTTAACAAGTCATTAACACGAATTCTTTACAGACGAATGGAAAAATTGGTAGAAGCCGACCTTGGGGAAGATCGGTTTGGATTCCGTAGAAATGTTGGAATACATGAGGCAGTACTAACCCTACGACTTATCTTAGAAAATAGATTAAGAAAAGGCAAACCTACGTTTCTAGCATTTGCAGACTAAGAGAAAGCTTTTGACAATGTTGACTGGAATACTCTCTTTCAAATTCTGAAGGTGGCAGGGGTAAAATACAGGGCGCGAAAGGCTATTTACAATTTGTACAAAATCCAAATGTCAGTTATAACAGTCAAGTGTGCAGATAATTCCAATTACGGCTTTTTCCTCCAGAACCTAAGATGCTTTCTCTGTGACCCTGTAAATACCAGAACTAAATAATGTAGAACAACAACGTACGTTACAAGCGTAGCGTTCTGTGTTATTTCATTTCCTTATTTCTAACATTTTAAAATTGTAAGTCGACTTTTTAGGGTCTATACAAGGGCGATGTACTTGAGGACAATATTATGAAAATGGAAGAGGATTTAGACGAAGATGAAATGCGAGATACGATACTGCGTGAAGAGTTTGACAGAGCACTGAAAGACTTGAGTCGAAACAAGGCCCCGGGAGTAGACAATATTCCATTAGAACTACTGACGGCCTTGGGAGAGCCAGTCCTGACAAAACTCTACCATCTGGTGAGCAAGATGTACGAGACAGGCGAAATACCCTCAGACTTCAAGAAGAATATAATAATTCCAATACCAAAGAAAGCTGGTGTTGACAGATGTGAAAATTACCGAACTATCAGTTTAATAAGTCAAAGCTGTAAAATACTAACGCGAATTATTTACAGACGAATGGAAAAAGTGGTAGAGGCCGACCTCAGGGAAGATCAGTTTGGATTCCGTAGAAATGTTGGCACACGTGAGGCAATACTGACCCTACGACTTATCTTAGAGGAAAGATTAAGGAAAGGAAAACCTACGTTTCTAGCATTTGTAGACTTAGAGAAAGCTTTTGACAATGTTGACTGGAATACTCTCTTTCAAATTCTAATGGCGACAGGGGTAAAATACAGGGAGCGAAAGGCTATTTACAATTTGTACAGAAACCAGATGGCAGTTATAAGAGTCGAGGGGCATGAAAGGGAAGCAGTGGTTGGGAAGGGAGTGAGACAGGGTCGCAGCCTATCCTCTATCTTATTCAATCTGTATATTCGGCAAGCAGTAAAGGAAACAAAAGAAAAATTCGGAGTAGGTATTAAAACCCATGGAGAAGAAATAAAAACTTTGAGGTTCGCCGATGACATTGTAATTCTATCATAGACAGCAAATGACCTGGAAGAGCAGTTGAAGGGAATGAACAGTGTCTTGAAAGGAGGGTATAAGATGAACATCAACAAAAGCAAAACGAGTGTAATGGAATGTAGTCGAATTAAATCGGGTGATGCTGAGAGAATCAGATTAGGAAATGAAACACTTAAAGTAGTAGAGGAGTTTTGTTATTTGGAGAGCAAAATAACTGATAATGGTCGAAGTAGAAAGGATATAAAATGTAGGCTGACAATGGCAAGGAAAGCATTTCTGAAGAAGAGAAATTTGTTAACATTGAGTATGGATTTAAGTGCAAGGAAATCTTTTGTGAAAGTATTTGCATGGCTGTAGCCATGTATGGAAGAGAAACACGGACGATAAATAGTTTGGAAAAGAAGAGAATAGAAGCTTTTGAAATGTGATGCTACAGAAGAATGATGAAGATTAGATGGGTAGATCACATAACTAATGAGAAGGTATTGAATAGAATTGGGGAGAAGAGAAATTTGTGGCACAACTTGACTAGAAGAAGGGATCGGTTGGTAGGACATATTCTGAGGCATCAAAGGATCACGAATTTAGTACTGGAGGGCAGTGTGGAGGGCAAAAATCGTAGAGGGAGACCAAGAGATGAATACGCTAAGCAGATTCAGAAGTATGTAGGTTGCAATAGGTTCTGGGAGATGAAGATGCTTGCACAGGATAGAGTAGCATAGAGAGCTGCTTCAAACCAGTCTCTGGAGTGAAGACCACAACAACAACCTGAAATCTTCCTCTGCATTACCCTCTATTTTTCTCCATTACACTGCCTTCTGTATGCAAGCACTGATTCCGTTGGTAAGGATGTTATAAGGCCATTGTAGACTCTACTGAGGCAGACTGGCTCACAACTGTTTTAACTGGTCCTTAACATTCTGGATACTGGCGCTCGGACGGAGTTGGCATCCACACCTGTTCTATCGGACACACATCTGAGGATCTTGTTGGCCGCATGAGTGCCTCAACACACACGCACAGTTCATGGAGACATGTGCCATTTGAGGACGAGCATTGTCCTGTTGAAAAATGGTACCGTGCTACTTTCACGTGAGAGATAACACATGAGGATGCAGGATGTCCGTAACGTACCACTGTGCCCGCGGAGTTCCTTCAACCACTACCAGCCATGAGGTAAAGTCGAACGCGATGACTCCACACACAATGAGGGCAGGAGTAACACCGCTATGTCTCTCCAAAACATTCGAAGAACGAAACTTGTGACCAGTTCTCCGCCAGAATCGCCGAGGATGATCATCCAAAGTAGCCAAGAAATGCAACTCGAGCGACACAATGCGGCGCAATTCAGCGGGAGTCCATACTTCGCGATCAGGGCACCGCTCCAAGCTTGTGGTGTTAGTGACAGCGTACACACCGGAATGATAATTCCGTAATTCGACTGCTGTTAGTCTCTGACCTACGGTATGGGGTAACACGCAATACTGCAACGACTAAATCACTTTTTCTCAGATGGCAGGTGCGGACGTGATGCTTTGTGCACAATACGGCGATCTTCTGTTGTGTTGGCAGGCGTGCTCGACTGGAACCTTGATGACGAGTACGCCTGTCCTGACGTATGAGGTCTGTTCAAAAAATTCTACGCTTGCGTTTTAATTGTTGTGCATGGGCTCCTTCGAAATACTCGCCTCCACACTTGGTACACGGCGCCCAACGCCGTTTCCACTTACGGAAGCAGTCTTGATACGCCCCTTGCTGGATTGTGTGATGCGCCATCTGCAAATTTTCTTTTATCTTGTCTATTGTTGAGACCTTCGTGTTTTCAACGGGGTTTTCAACTTTGGAAATTAAAAAAAAATAGTCTGCAGGGACCACATCTGGAGAGTATGGGCAATGAGGCAGCAACGTGATTTCGTTTTTTGTGCAATAGTCACGCACCGACAGGGACGAATGAGCGGGTGCTCTATGGTGATGCGAGAGCCACGAATTGTCTCACCACTTTCAGGCCATTTCCTGCTCACATTTCCCAGCAGGCGTCGCAACACGTCCCGATAGGACCATCGATTAACAGTTTGTCCCTGTGGTACGAATTCATGATGAACAAACCCTTCAAAGTCAAAGAAAACTATCAGCAGTGCTTTGACATTTGATCTGACCTGACGAGCTTTTTTTTTGTCTTGGAGAATCTTTCCTGACCCACTGTGAAGCGTGATCCTTGGTCTCATCATAACCGTAGATCCACGTCTGTTCACCAGTTATGATTCTCTTAAGGAACATCTCGTTCTCATTTGCGCGATCCAAAAGCTCTTCACAGATTGCGAGGCGCAGGTCTTTCTACTCTTGATGCTGTGACAGGATGTCATGACATGACACAATTGAAACGTTACGTTCTTCTGCAGTCTCTCGGCCAATCTGTGTTCAACTGGTACGCACTATTTCGTTGAAGTTCCTGACATGAGCGTCGTCTGTAGACGTCGAAGGCCGTCCTGAACGAGGGTCATCTTTAACTTCCGTCCGGCCATTTCTAAACCGTGTGAACCATTCGTAACACCGAGTAATGATAACTTTGCTTGTATTGAGCTAATCGTTAGTAAAAGTAGCAGTGTTGTAATCTTTACTGTTAATGTACTTCTTATTCGAGTGTTAATTCATGTTAGCAATAACAGCTTTAGTCAGTTTATTATGCCGCGCGGGGTAGCCGTGCGGTCTTGGCGCCTTGCCCCGGTGCGCACGGCTCTCCCCACGTTGGAGGCTCGAGTCGTCCCTCGGGCATGAGAGTGCGAACGCGTTCGCGCGCGCGCGTGTTTGTTTGTGTGTGTGTGTGTGTGTGTGTGTGTGTGTGTGTGTGTGTGTTTTGTCCTTGGTGTAAGTTGGTTAAGTGTCGGAAGTTCCATGCGGCGTTTCGCGGATGATGCTGTAATATACAGAAAAGTTGCAGCATTAGAAAATTGTACCGCAATGCAGGAAGAATGAATTGCGAATACATAGAAAGAAGGATCCTTTATTGTATGAATATATGATAGGGAACAAACACTGGTAGCAGTTACTTCCGTAAAATATCTGGGAGTATGCGTACAGAACGATTTGAAAGGGAATGATTATATGAAATTAATTGTTCGTAAGGCGGGTACCAGGTTGAGATTCATTGGGGGAGTCCTTAGAAAATGTAATCCATCAACAAAGGAGGTGGCTTACAAAACACACGTTCGACCTGTACTTGAGTACTGCTCATCAGTGTGGGATCCGTAACATATCGGGTTGACGGAGGAGATAGAGAAGATCCAAAGAAGAACGGCGCGTTTCGTCACAGGGTTATTTGGTAAGCGTGATAGCGTTACGGAGATGTTTAGTAAACTCAAGTGGCAGACTCTGCAAGAGAGGTGCTCCACATCGCGATGTAGCTTGCTGTCCAGGTTTCGAGAGGGTGAGTTTCTGGATGAGGTATCGAATATATCGCTTCCCCCTACTTATACCTCCCGAGGAGATCGCGAATGTAAAATTAGAGAGATTCGAGCGCGCACGGAGGCTTTCAGACAGTCGTTCTTCCCGTGAACCACACGCGACTGGAACAGAAAAGAGAGGTAATGACAGTGGCACGTAAAGTGCCCTCCGCCACACACCGTTGGATGGCTTGCGGAGCATAAACGTAGACGTAGATTAAGTAGTGTGTAAGCCTAGGAACCGATGAGCTCAGCAGTTTGGTCCCATAGGAACTTACCACAAATTTCCAATTTCCAGTTTATTCCCTACATGCCCTTTTTTCATTTATATCTGATTTAACTACATCTGCCTCTATTTTGATTGCTACAATCAGCTCCTTTGTGGTTTTTTAAAAGACAGTGTAATAAATTTATGACAGCTCATCGTAGTCGAATGTGAACTCGCTTTCATTAACGCTTCCGGGGTAAAACTGAAAACTGTGTACTTGTTGTATTCTCTCCGATCTACAGTCATCGTAGTACCTCTGCAGCCAATCCAATTTCTTTTCTTGCCTGTTCTTTATTTTGTGGAATTCAGCCTGACCCTTCCTTCCAAATGTGAGTCCACTGTCTGACAAATATGTCACATCATTCGACTGGATTCAGAGATACACAGTTTCTTTAGAAGTTTTCCACTACGGTCATTTTATTTATATGAGAGGATCAGTGACTACATGCTGCTAATTTTTTGTCTTTAAACCATCTTGAAATACTTCCCTTAAATATGTACGCAGCGATACACCATCTTGAATGAGTTAACGTAGCTCCTTCGCTGTGTTCCCTTAGGAAAGTTGTCTAGACACAGACTTCGCAGACAGTTAGCCATCTCCAGGGAGTCCACACATACATGCACATCTGTATGACTACTGTGTAGGTCACACTTAAATGCTTGATGGAGGGTTCGTAGAACCACTTTCAGATTGTTTTCTGGGGTTGCACTCTCGAGAAGCACATGTGAAAGACGAACATTTAAATCTTTCTACGCTCTGATTTATCTTATTTTATTACGATGATTCTTGCTCCTTATATAGATGGGAATCAATAAAATATCTTTGCATTCGGAGTAGAAATTTGGAGACTGATATGTATAAGAAATCTCACCGCGACGAGAAACGACTTTGTATCAATGATTGCCAACACAGCTTGCGTAACATACTCATGCCACTCTCTCCCCTATTCCGCGATAATACACGAACACCCTGTCTTCGAACTTTATTGTGTCCTCCATCAATCCTATCTGGCATGTATCCCGTACTACGCAGCAGTTTTCCAGAAGAGAATGGACGAGTGTAATGTAGGCGATCTCTTTAGTAGATTTGTCGCACTTCCAGGTTTTCTGTCAATAAACCGCAGCCTTCGGTTCGTCTTCCCCACAACATGTTATATGTGATCATTCCAATTTAAGTTGTTCATAATCGTAATCCCAGGTATTCAGTTGAACTGACAGTATCTAAATTTGTGTGAGTCGTCGCTTAACCGAAATCTAATAAATTCCTTTTAGTATTAGAGTGGATGACGTCACATTTTATTTTCAGGGTCAGTTACCACTTTCTGAATGATACAAATGTCTTTTCTAAATAATTTTGCAGTTGTTTTTGGCTTCTGATGACTTTATTAAACGGTAAACTGCAGCATTATCCGCAAACAAACGGAGAGGGCTGCTAAGATTGTCTCCTAAATCGTTTATATAGATTAGGAAGAGAATGGGTCCTATAACACTAACTTCGGTAACGCCAAATAACAATTTTTTTATTCGATCTTTCCGTCAATTACTACGAACTGTGACCTCTCTGACAGGAAATTACGAATCCAGTCGCACAACTAAGACAATAACTTATTAGCACGCTGTTTGATTGAAAGCCGATTGTGAGGACGGTGTCAAAAGCGTGGTAGAAATCTAGAGATATGGAATCAATGTGGGATCCTCTGTCGATAGCACTCACAAGTTCTTGAGACTAAAGAGCTAGTTGTGTCGCACAAGAACGATATTTTCTAGATCTGTCCCACGCGTCAATAGCTCATTTTTCTTGAGGTAATTTATAATGTCTCAACACAGTGCATGGTTCAAAATCCCCATTGCAAATCGACGTCAGTGATATGATCTGTAATTCAGCGGATTATTTCTATTTCCTTTCTTGTGTATTAGTGTGACCCGAGCAACTTTCCAGTCCTTAGATACGTATCTTTCGTCGAATGAGCCGATGTATGTGCGTCAAACCTTTTTTTTATTTCGATTTTGGAAGAGTGAGAAATCGAAGGAGGTCAGAACGTATAACGAAAGTTGGCACAGATATTTGTGATTTCAGGGCTATTGTGAGAGGAACTTCGTGGAGCTTACTACAATGAAGATGTATTCTGCTAACAGAGGGAGGACAGACCCCACTGCCATACCGTCCATTCGTTCATAATGTTTACCACGCGGGGTCAAGCAGTTTGACGACAAACAGCCGCGCCAAGTCAAAGACTTGTAATGGCTCAAATGGCTCTGAGCACTATGGGACTCAACTTCTGAGGTCATTAGTCCCACAGAACTTAGAACTAGTTAAACCTAACTAACCTAAGGACATCACACACATCCATGCCCGAGGCTGGATTCGAACCTGCGACCGTAGCGGTCTTGCGGTTCCAGACTGCAGCGCCTAAAACCGCACAGCCACTTCGGCCGGCAAAGACTTGTAATTGTTCCCAAAGAATGCTAATAGTCCATTTGATTGGTACATTGATAAAGAGAGGTGCTTTATGTCAAAACTAACCTTTATGTCAGTTTACTGGATAAGTCGGACGAAGTGAGTCGAATCCTTCACATACAATTGTGTGTTTCCCACAAGGTGACTTAGTTTTCTGGCCAGATACTTCGCCAGATTGGGTGAGTAGATCCCACTAGTTGTAGGTCGAAGGTGCCACTGATTTAATAACCCGTAAATTCTCGGTGCTTCAGGAACTTTGAATACGTCTAGCGTCTCCTTTAATATCTTTGCAGTCGGATCGATCATTTTCGATTTAAATTGTGTAGTATCCAAGACAAATGTGCTTTTTCCTTTATTAGCCTCGAGAGTCACAATGTGCTCATATATCTTAAGTTCTTCTACAGGCGCTTTTTCTTGGATGGTACCACTCTTCGTATGATTATGGCTGTTTATTGGCTTAGCTTTTCGGCATCTACCCGTGGGGCCTGTCGGAGTGCCGCTTCAACAAAATGAATAGTTTGTTCTGCAGAGGTCGTTGTAAGCATCAGTGCAAAGAGTTTTGACGACAAACTTACGGCGTTTCGCTTTGTATCTAGTCCTATACTCGTACCACTATCTTCCTTGTTAGTTCCTCGAGTTTCATCTTTTGGAGAGTGCAGACCAATTTTACGTTCACGCTTGCCTGTGTGATACGAACCAATCTGTCACCTATGTTTTGGACGATATCCACAGCTGGTTCTGGTATAATAGTCTCTTGTTGATGTCGAGGTTGCTACAGATTCTTGAATCCTTTCCCTGAGCATAGCATGGCAGGCTTGTTCTTAGATTCCTCTCATTTTCCTGCTACCCAGCTGGGACCGAATCTCAAGGAGTGTAGGATTTGGCTTGGGTTGTTTGGGGGAGGAGACCAAACAGCGAGGTCATCGGTCTCATCGGTTTAGGGAAAGATGTCGGCCGTGCCCTTTCAAAGGAATCACCCCGGCATTTTCCTGGGGCGATTTAGGGAAATCACGGAAAACTTAAATCAGGATGGCCCGACGCGGGATTGAACCGTCGTCTTCCCGAATGCGAGTCCAGTGTTCTAGCCACTGCGCCACTTCGCTCGGTGGAATGTAGGAATAATTACTTTGCAGTCCTGGCACCTCTTAAGAAACGCCAGATCATTAAGTAATTTTCCTTCCCCTTCCTCAATAGTTCCCCCATTCGTACGTGGCAGTAAACTTCCTGCTCTTACAAGCCACTGCTGTAAATACGCGGGCTTCCGCTGACTGTGTCAAGTAACGGCGCGATTCCGTTCCTGAAGTGAAAGTCTACGTAACTCCCGATGCCAGACTGTGACCCAACGTCTACCGGAAGACAATCACATTAACCTGTGTCTACCCTTTGAGTCCTACCGTCATCCGGCTCTGAAGTGTTCCGACCTACATACGCTTACCGCCCAAGCCCACCGCATTAGTGCAGACATTATCAAACTAGAACTGAAAGACTGACAAAGTGTACGACAGCAGAAGAAAAAGAAGAGCTACAAAGTTCAGCAGGATATACAAAGATACGCAAACACCGCGCGTAATGCATGCCTCAACATAAATGCAGATGCTAGTCGAGGCTGTACGTAGCGCTGTTGTTTCTGACCACTGAGCAGTACTCTCTACACGTGTTGGTCAGAACAGTGTTCTGTGTAGCTGTGTGTGCATTATGACGGAGCTAAGTAAATTGGAACGTAGGCAAGTTGTTGGTGCCCGCATGGTGGCTGCTTCCCTAACCAAAGTAGCAGAAGTGTCGGGTATTTCAAGAGGTACAGTATCGAAGATTTATACTGTATACGGGAAAAGCGGACGAAAGTGTATGTTGAGTGATCGTGACAGACAGTCGTCGAAGTGGACTGTGACAAAAAATAAGAGGAGGGAGGCTGAAAAAGTCACTGCAGTGCTGAATGTCACACTCGGGAACCCTATCAGCGCCAAAACAACGCGAAGGGAGCTCCATAAGCAGGGAATTGCAGGGCGAGCCGGAAATCCAAAAGCGGTTCATCAGCGATGTAAATGACCCTAAGAGAAAAACGTGGTGCCGAAGCCATAAAAACTCAGTTATGGAACAATGGAAAAGAGTCATTTGGCCGGACGAGTCTTGTTTCACACTGTTTCCAACTTCTGGAAGAGTGCTTGCTGCCAAGAGTGAAACGTAGGTGGCGTTCGGTGATGATTTGGGCAGCAGTTCGTGGTTCTCCGTGAACTCCATGGTTACGCTGCCTAGCATTATGTGACCATTTTGGCTGATCAGGTTCATCCCACGGTACAATATTTGTTACAAAATGGCGATTCTGAATTCCAAGGGAACAGGTCCCTTCTACACACGGCTCGCATCGTCCAGGGCTGGTTTTGTGAACACGACGGTGAATTATAGCATCTCCCTAGCCGCCAGAGCTCAATATTACCGAGTCTTCGTGATATACTTTGGAGAGAAGTGTGCGTCATCGCTATACACCTCGATTAAAGTTTCCCGTACTTGACACTATTTTTCAGGAAGGGGAGTATAAGATTCTCTTGAAAACCATAGACGACCTGTGTTTATCCATTCCCAGACGGTTGGGAGTTGTTTTGCACACCAACAGTTTCCCTACACTATATTACGCTTGGTAATGTGTTGTGTTTTTTATGTTTTCATATTTTTGTCCACTCCTCCACATTATGTCAACAGTGTCACTGATCGAGGAAGCAGGGTGCTTTACCAAAGAGACTTTAAACTATTTTTATGGAGTGGCTGCAGGATCCAAAATTTGGTAGGTTCCACTAAGGATACGGTAAAAAGCCTCAACACAACAGGTGTATATGAGTTACAACGTGAGTATGGTGCCACCTACATTGGGGAAACCGGTTGGTTGGGTGTTTTTGGGGGGAGGAGACCAGACAGCGTGGTCATCGGTCTCATCGGATTAGGCAAGGAAGTGGAAGGGCCGGCCGGTGTAGCCGAGCGGTTCTAGGCACTACAGTCTGGAACCGCGCGGCCGCAAAGGTCTCAGGTTCGAATCCTGCCTCGGGATGGATGTGTATGATGTCCTTAGGTTAGTTAAGTTTAAGTTGTTCTAAGTTCCAGAGGACTGATGACCTCAGATTTTAAGTCCCATAGTGCTCAGAGCCAGTTGAAGCATTTTTTTTTAGGGAAAGGAAGTCGGCCCTGCCCTTTCAAAGGAACCATCCCGGCATGTGCCTGGAGTGATTTAGGGAAATCACGGAAAACCTAAATCAGGCGGGATTGAACCGTTGTCCTCCCGAATGCGAGGGGAAACTGGAAGGCCTGTTCCACTCACATGGTGGGTTGGGCGTTATTTTCGACTGGGGCAGCACAACAGACATTTGCAGAGCACCATACAAGCTGTGAGCAGCCTACAACGTTTCTGAAAGCCTGTGCACTTGTAAGACAGCCAAGGATGCGCACAGACAAAATAAGAGTGGGAATTGTAATCCAGAAGCAGCCTGGCAGCACCATTTGAGAGAACGGCTGAAGCCTCCTCGTGTTCTAGTTGTCAGCAACCTCTTTACGACTGACCAGTTGTGACTGCAGTGCTGCAGCCTCACCAGATATTGCAGTGACCGGCTAAATAAACAATGTATTCACAACTGGCGTCGATTTACTGCGATTAAAAGCAGCAGAACATGGCCCCCATAAGCTTCTCTCTGATTGATGGTGGGCACCCAATTACCAGCAAGCTGGGCAACCTGTGAGTAGTCAGTCATATGTACATTCCTTTCCCTTAACATTGACCAGTGACGTTTTAGGGACAATAAAATCTAATCTGCAAACCAAGGTGGTGACCCTTTGCTCACATCTCCAGGTGGTGTTGGCTTTGGTCATGCAACTAAGGCTGTTGCCAATGGGCATCATTGTAGGAGGCCAAATGGAGCGATCTGAAGGATGTCCAGCACGACCCACATGTCCCCCAATCGGTTCCCACGGCGATGGTCAAGTGAGAGGCCATTCCAAGATGTGGCCTGCAGTGAAAGACTTTCCAAAGGGCCGATCGGAGGGCCTCCCCAGTTCGTTTGAAGAACAGATTTCGGGCCCTGTCTGTGGCTGACGAAGTCTCTGAGCCAGATGAAGTTGTTTGCCCTGTTCCAGAGGAATCCTCTTTGACTGCAAGGTCTGGGCATTCGTAGAGGGTGGGATTACAGATAGTTGGGACCTCCAACATTAGGTGCATATGAGGCTTTTTATGGGATACGGCTATGAAGGAGGGGAAGAAATCCATTGCGTACTGCGTGACCGTACTGGGCGGAGTCATTCCAGATGTGGAACGGGTGCCACCGGATACCATGAAGAACACAGAGTGCAGTCCACTGCAGGTACTGGCTCATGTTGGTATTAATGATGTATGTCGCCTTGGATCGGAAGAGATTCTTTCTGATTTTGGATGGCTAACTGAAGTAGTAAAGAAAACGAATCTTGCTTGCAAGATGAAGGCGGAGTTCACCATCCGTAGCATCGTCGACAGATCCAACTGTAGTCCTTTAGTACAGAGCCAAGTAGAGGGTCTGAATCAGAGGCTCAGACCGCTCTGTGACCATGTCGACTTGCGCCATATGGTGGTCGGTTTCCGGTTTCTGCTAAATTGGTCCGGAGTCCACCACACGCACGAAGTGCCTAACCAAGTAGCGAGGGCTGTGTGGGACGGACTGGCCGTTTATAAGGTTACTGGGTCTCCGGAAAGTGCAGAAAGGTCTTCACTTTCGAAGTGTGCAACACGAATATAGGAAGAGGGTAGATATAGAAACAATCAATGTTGTAGTTGAAACTCTCGTAGCTGCGTGGGAAAAGAATCAGAACTTCAAGCGTTAATACAAAGCACTGAATCTCAAATAGTTATAGGTACGGAAAGCTGGCTAAAACCGGAAATAAGTTCAGCTGAAATTTTTAAAAAGGACCTAACCGTGCTCAAAAAGGATAGATTAAATACGGTTGATGGTGGAGTGTTTGGTGCTATCAGAAGTAGTTTACCTTGTTGTGAAACTGAAGCAGATACTTCCTGTGAGTTACTATGGGTAGAGGTTATACTTGACAACCGGAATGAATTGGTAATTTGTTCCTTTTACCGACCCCCCTCGATTCAAATGATATAGTTGCTGAACGGTTTAAAGAAAACTTTAGTGTCATTTCAGATTGGTACCCCACTCATACAATTAAAGTTGGTGTAGACTTCAATCTTCATCCGATACGCATGCGAAAATCGGTGGTAGGCATAAAACGACGTCCGAATGCGTTCTCAGAAAACTGTTTTGGACAAGTAGTTCAAGAGCCCACCGGAACTGTAAATGGTAGGAAACATATAGTTGAATTCATAGCAACAAATAATCCAAAGCACATAGGGAGCATCACGACGGATACAGGGATTAGTGACAACAAGGTTCTTGTAGAGGGACTGAATAGTGTAACATCCAAACCCAACAAAAATAAACGAAAAATACATCTGTTTAAAAAAGTAAATAAAAATTCGTCTGACGATTGCTAAGGGAAATTCTCCGTGCCAAATGGTTCAAATGGCTCTGAACACTATGGGACTTAACTTCTCAGGTCATTAGTCCTCTAGAACTTAGAACTACTTAAACCTAACTAACTTAAGGACATCACACACATCCATGCCCGAGGCGGTCGCGCGGTTTCAGACTGTAGCGCCTAGAACCGCTCGGCCACTCTCCGTGACAAATCTAATTATGTAAGCATAGAATGTGATTTAAATTCAAAGAAACAGAAACGATGGCAATTGAGACATATAACAAATAAATTAATAAGAGATGGCATTGACCCCCGCCCCCCAAGGTACACAAAACAGGTCAGAACATGGTTGCAGAAGCAATGAAAACAGCTTGTCAAATTTAAAAGAACGCAAAACCCACGATATTGTCGGAGTTTTACAGAAGCTCGAAATTTAGCACAAACTTCAGTGCGAGATGTTTTCAATAGTTTTCACAGCCATACCCTGTTTCGAAATCTGGCAGAAGGCCCAAAGAGATTCTGGCTGTATGTAAAGTAAACCAGTAGCAAGGCGCAATCAATACCTTCTCACTGCACGATAACAATGGTGATGTTATTGATGTCAGTGCCACTAAAACTGAGTTACCAAAGACGATTTTCCGGAATTCCTTCACAAAAGAAGACGAAGTAAATATTCCAGAATTTGAATGAAGAACAACTGGCAACATGAGTAACTTACAAGTAGATACCCTCGGTGTAGCGAAGCAGCTCATAAAACCTAAGAAAGGCTAGCTTCCGGTCCAGATTGTAAACCAGTCAAGTTCCGTTCCTTTCAGAGTATTCTGATACAATAGCTCCGCACTTAATAATCATATACAACCGGTCTCAAGTCACACCAATACCCAAGAAAGGAAACAGGAGTAATCAGCTAAATTGCAGACCCGTATCAAATGGTTCAAATGGCTCTGAGCACGATGGCACTTAACTTCGGAGGTCATCAGTCCCCTAGAACTTAGAACTACTTAAACCTAACTAACCTAAGAACATCACACACATCCATGCCCGAGGCAGGATTCGAACCTGCGACCGTAGCAGTCGCGCGGCTCCGGACTGAACCCGTATCACTAATGCCGATTTGCAGTAAAATTTTGGAACATACACTGCGCTGGAACATTATGAATCACCTTGAAGAAAACGATGTATTGACAAATAGCCGACGCCGACTCAGAAAACATTGTTCTCGTGAAGCATAATTAGCCCTTTATTCTCATGAAGTAATGAGTGCTATCGATGATACGTCGAATTGATTTCATGTTTTCATATTTCCAGAAGGCCTTTGACACCGTTCCTCACAAGCGACTTTTAATTGAACTGCTTGCCTATGGAGTATCATCTCAATTGCGTGACTAGATTCGTGATTTCCTGTCAGAAAGGCCACAGGTCTTAATAACTGACGGAAAGTCGTCGAGCAAAACAGAAGTAATATCTGGCGTTTGCAGATGACGCTGTTATTTACCGTAATGTAGGGTAATAAGATGATCAAAAGCAATTACAAAATAATTTAGACAAGATATCTGTATTGTGGTAAAAGGGCAATCGACTGTAAATCAGGGTGAAATTATCCACATGAGCACTAAAAAGAATCCGCTAAAATTCAGTTACACGATAAATCACGCCAATCTAAAGGATTTACACTTAACTAAAAAATTAGGAATTACATTTAAGAATAACTTAAATTGGAAAGATCACGTAGATAATGTTGTGGGAAAAATAAACCAAAGACCGCGAGTTA
Organism: Schistocerca gregaria; assembly: GCF_023897955.1. Taxonomy (NCBI): domain Eukaryota; kingdom Metazoa; phylum Arthropoda; class Insecta; order Orthoptera; family Acrididae; genus Schistocerca; species Schistocerca gregaria. The sequence goes on along the minus strand of NC_064926.1, from coordinate 347,486,209 downwards.
CTGGCAGAACAATTAGAAAATGCAATAGACGTGCTAAATAGACTCCTTACACTAAGTTTGTCCGTCCTCTTCTGTAATAATGCTGTGCGGTGTGGGATCCGCAACCGATAAGATTGACGGAGGATGTCGGAAAAGCACGAGGAAGGGCAGTTCGTTTTTTATTATAACGAGATAGGGGAGAAGATGCCACGGATTTGATACACAAATTAAGGTGGCAATCGTGAAAACAAACGCGTTTATCGTTGCTGCAGAACCTTCTCATGAAATTTCAGTCACCAAATTTCTCCTCAGCGTGTGAAAATATTTTATTGGCGCCCATCTACATAGGGAGGAATGATCATCGTAATAAAATAAGAGAAATCAGAGGTCGCACGGAAAGATAAAAGTTTACTGTTACCAGTCACCGTTTTATTTATTTCCACGGCGCGTTTCAAAGGTTTAAACCTCCCGTCATCGGGTGGATTTACATTAGTTAGTATGAGATTTGCGTGTGTTTATTGCGATTTTTTGGAGGAACTAGTGGCACACACACAAATGTCATAAATCCACGCAGTTGAGCGCCCCACACACCAAACATCATCATCAACAACAACAACATCAAACTGGCGGCATTGTAAGCGTATACTCGTGCATGAAAACGACCATAAAGGTGCCGAACGGCAACCTGCAATAGACTGTTCCAAGCCATACGTGTTCAGTTGGCTAGAGGTCTGGTGAACTTTCTGGGCAGGACAGCTGTTGTACACTTGTAAGCGCACGTTGTGTCACTGCATCCACACGTAGATGTGCATTGTCCTTCTGGTCAGAACGTCACCTTCTGGTCGAAGAAATGGCAACAGCTTGGCATAACAGCCATTGCAATATAGCGGGCACTGTTACTTTACCCCTGCAGAAACACCAAATGTGACAGTGAGCTATAAATGATGGCCCCCCACACCATCGAGCCTGGTAATAGGATTTGAATGTCGTGGGCCAGTGCACTCTGGAACAGGTAGCTCAGCATACACGTGCACGTCCAACACCCGCATACAAGCAGAACCTGATCTCATCACTGAAGACAACAGAACGCCATACCACCTTCCAGTCGACTCTTTCACGACACCAGAGTAATTATGCTTGGCGGTGTCATGGGTGTCGGTAGTAGCGCAGCCAGAAGCACACGTGATGTTAATCCTGCAACAAGCAGACGGTTCTCAATGGTTCCTGATGACAACATGTGCCCAGATTACGTCCCTGAATCATGTCCGGTCGACACCACTTGTCGTACGATGCGTCAATTTTGACGTGCACCTGTCCTAGGTGGACGTCCAGAACCTGTTCTGCAGATGCGGGAATGTTCCACAGACCATTGCTGAAAGCAATGACACACTACCGATACACTGTGCCCAACATGGGCAGCTATCTGTCGATACGTTCATCCAGCTTCCTGAAGGCTCACAATGCAATCTCTTTCAAATGGCTGGGGCTGCTTAGCAGGAGTACGTACTCGTTGATGGGTCACAGCTGTACCCTAGAATGAATGATGCATACGCTGTACAACCCCTTCCTGAGTGCCATCTGATCGCGGATCACCGTGACTAATGAATCACTAACGCCCCTACCGCTCAGTATACACACATATTGCACTCTTGCGTCGCTGAACACATTCCTTGAGAGTGCTGACTTTTTTCCCTTGTATTGTAATTGGCCACTGATGGCGCCTTTCGAATAATAAATGCGAAACGCTTATGGCACGGAAAATTCTTTTCGCTCAGTTGCAATTAGACGAACCTGAGGTGAGACAATTATTACTCACAACTGAGGACTGCAGGACAGAAATAGGTAAAGATTTGCATACCTGTTTACCTATTGCAAAAAAGTGGTTCAAATGGCTCTGAGCACTATGGGACTTAAATTCCGAGGTCATCAGTCCCCTAGAACTTAGAACTACTTAAACCTAACTAACCTAAGGACATCACACACATCCATGCCCGAGGCAGGATTCGAACCTGCGGCCGTAGCGGTCGCGCGGTTCCAGACTGTAGCGCCTAGAACCGCTCGGCCAATCCGGCCAGCTACTGATTGCAAAAGCACCTTCCATGGGCAGATGCATTGACTTTGTGGAAGATTTTTTTTTTTTTTCCAAACCACGACTTTTCTCGCATGTGCTTTTCGCACCTTCTCACATGTGCTTTTGGCCCAGAAGACTTCCGTAATTGTGGGAATTACTGCTTATTCTTCCTTTGCAAGGCAATTAATAAGAAGAATTCCGTTCCAGGAAACAATGTCTATAACCATTTCAGGAGATGAAATCGACGTAGACATTGTGATGCATAGCGATCTACTCCCGGTTATTGCTTTGTTTGCTGGTGTAAGTGACGAAAGGCAGGAAGATTAGGGTTCAACATTCAGTCGATGACGAGGTCACTAGAAATAGATAAACAGCTCGGACTGGAGAAGGCTGGTAAGAGAGATCGGCAGCAGCCCCTGAAAGGAAAATTACAGGCCTTTGCCTTGGGCGATTTACTCTAAGCAGAGAAAGCCTGAATGTGGGTGGCACGACGGAGACTTGGTAAGCTGCCTCTTGAGTGTCTTCAACGGTGCGCCAGCTCGTTCCGTGTAGTGTTGGAAGCAAGTTACATCCATAGTACAAACTGGAGTAAAGGTTCAAGTTGGATTCACTCCAAAACGGTCCAATCAATGGTCACAAACTCCGTTTCGCTTTTCCTTCTGGTCAATAAAAACTGTACCCATTTTGCATTAATTACCCATTACCAGTTAATAACCACTCATTCATTATCATATTGTGTCGACTCTCGCATTTTTCATTTGTGGTTGCACTTTTTGCACATCCTCTGTTTCAGACACCATAAGAAAATGGCCGCTTTTGAATTTCGTTGTTCATTTCTTAACACTCTTGACGAATCTGCGCAAATGTTGAATTAATATTCGTTGGCCAAACCAAAGATTTTTTTGTGACGGCACAGTATTCTATTTATCGGTATGAACGGTACACGATGCGCATCTACATTTTAAAAAGCTCTACAAATAAAACTATTCCGCAGATCTGATAGACATTTCACTTACGTTATTAAGCAACACATGAGAACCTAACAAAACTGAAATTTTACGATATCGACAGCAATTATGTGAAAATATGAGAAAATTTCGCTTTGCCAACGTACTAATCCATTATAATCTCCCAAGCCCACTCCTCTGTCTCTCCTCCCGGTGTTCATTCAGTGACCCCCCTCCCCACTCCCTCCCTCTCCACACACACACACACACACACATATATATATATATATATATGTGTGTGTGTGTGCATGAGAAGCAACTTGTTGAAAACGGAAGTAGAATTTTGAAACTCGAGTTTCGCTATCGTGTTCACACATTATAACCTGAATCGATTTTGCAAGCCCGTTCATATACCGGATTTTCGAGCATCTGTTCTTTTACAGAAATGGCGGCTGTAAATCAGCTGTCTCAATTTCGTCGGCGAGATTAAGTGAGGTTATCAGTATGGTATGTTTTCAATAAAGAGAGTGTGGTTATCCGATGGATGTCAGTGAACTCATAAGGAAGATCAGGAGAAGGACGATGGAGATTTTTCAAGACGAGTTCTTAAAAAATCTTATCCAAGTCAGTTAAACGCGTGCAAAACTAGTTCATTACTCCCACCCAGGTTGCGCTGCATTTTGGGAAACTTGGAATTTGTAATAACATTCCGAGTGAGTAATTATACATTTGTACTCCTGTGCACAGTATCGAATGTCTTATCACTGGCTGTTGACTGTGTACAACAACTTTGGCAGTAGAAGTCTGAGCACAGCTTTTTGCAGTTTCGCCATTTACGCAGAATACAGGACACACAGTTGTATATCGGCTTATGGAGAATTTGAATGGCTAGAAAACTTGCGAATGACGAAATACACAATCACGTGACGAAACACACAATCACGTTCTTGTGCACAGGATTAGCTAATGTTTTGTCATCAGGCATTGATTGTGTACGGTAATCTTTGTTTCTAAACAAGAGAGATGGTATAGCATTTTACAAATCAGCCGTTTGCCACTAGAAGATAGGGTGGGTGGGTGTAGTAATTTGCAAATTAGCGAGCCACGAAGGATACAGGATTGTTCCAAAACAGATTCAGCACATATATTAATTAGCAATATTACGTATTTCCATCTCAAGAAGGTAAAATGTTGAATAATGGGAATAAATAAATTATTCTTTAGCTTCACTAGGTACATAATTTCGTCCGAAGAATGAATATTAAAAACGTACAAACTTGAAAATCCAATTACGACTCAAATGCGGTAGTGTGTTTACGTGAAGCGAAAATCGACCGTGAGAGCTATAATTCAGCAGCTAAGCCTGCATTACCAGTATCGATGTTGGAGTGTTTACACGACCAACGCGAAGTGGTATTAGGAAACGGATTTACGGAAAATTTGGATTTGGAGGACCAAGTAAACGCAACGAGATAGGGAGCTGGAGAAATTGAGAGGTAGAGCGCCAACAGTGTACGCTGTGACAAGTATAACAGTTCGTTACGTCATAACGGGAGGAATTCAGACACCAGGAAAGTGAGGACTCGGTAAATTAGCAGGAGTGTGGCCGTCCGCTGCAGACGGTAATCGCGAGGCAGCTCACCTGTGACGGTGTTGACGGTGTTCTCCGCCATGTCAGCGACGTGCGCCGCGCGAGCCCTCTGGCGAGGCACTGCCAGAGGCGACGCCTCCGCCTTATCGCCGCCTTCGACAGCGCTGTCTATCGCCCGTGATTCACAGCCGAACACGGCGCGCGCATCACGCCTCAATTACTTGCCGGCTCTGCGGCTGCACACTCACCGTTATCTCGCCGCTGCGTGTCACGGAGCAGCGTTCTGTTTATTTGTCCGAGTGGGGTGCCGATAAGCGACGATCGGCGTCGTCGGCTGTGGGGCGTGGCGCCGAATAGCATGATCCGAGAGAGTCCTACTGCAGTGTTTTCCAACCTACCCCTCAATGATAATATACACTACTGGCCATTAAAATTGCTACACCACGAAGATGACGTGCTACAGACGCGAAATTTAACCGACAGGAAGAAGATGCTGTGATATGCAAATGATTAGCTTTTCAGAGCATTCACACAAGGTTGACGCCGGTGGCGACACCCACAACGTGCTGACATGAGGAAAGTTTCCAACCGATTTCTCATACACAAACAGCAGTTGACCGGCGTTGCCTGGTGAAACGTTGTTGTGATGCCTTGTGCAAGGAGGAGAAATGCGAACCATCAGGTTTCCGACTTTGATAAAGGTCGGATTGTAGTCAGTCGCGATTACGGTTTATCGTATGGCGACATTGCTGCTCGTGTCGGTCGAGATCCAATGACTGTTAGCAGAATATGGAATCGGTGGGTTCGGGAGGGTAATACGGAACGCTGTGCTGGATCCCAATGGCCTCGTATCACTAGCACTCGAGATGGCAGGCATCTTATCCGCATGGCTGTAGCGGATCGTGCAGCCACGTCTCGATCCCTGAGTCAACATATCAGGACATTTGCAAGACAACAACCATCTGCACGAACAGTTCGACGACGTTTGCAGCAGCATGGATTGGATTTGATTGGATTGTTTCGGGGAAGAGACCAAACAGCGAGGTCATCGGTCTCATCGGATTAGGGAAGGACAGGGAAGGAAGTCAGCCGTGCCCTTTCAAAGGAACCATCCTTGCATTTGCCTGGAGCGATTGAGGGAAATCACGGAAAACCTAAATCAGGATGGCCGGACGCGGGATTAAACCGCCGTCCTCCCGAATGCGAGTCCAGTGTGCTAACCACTGCGCCCCCTCGCTCGGTGCAGCAGCATGGACTATCAGCTCAGAGACCATGGCTGCGGTTGCCCTGGATGCTGCATCACAGACAGGAGTGCCTGCGATGGTGTACTCAACGATGAACCTGGGTGAACGAATGGCAAAACGTCATTTCTTCGGATGAATCCGGGTTGTTTTTACAGCATTATGATGGTCGCATCCGTGTTTGGCGACATCGCGGTGAACGCACATTGGAAGCGTGTATTCGTCATCGCCATACTGGCGTATAACCCTGCGTGATGGTATGGGGTGCCATTGTACAAACGTCTCGCTCACCTCTTGTTCGCATTGACGGCACTTTGAACAGTGGAAGTTGCATTTCAGATGTATTACGACCCGCGGCTCTACCCTTCATTCGATCCCTGCGAAACCCTACATTTCAGCAGGATAATGCACGACAGTATGTTGCAGGTCCTGTACGGGCCTTTCTGGATACAGAAAATGTTCGACTGCTGCCCTGTCCAGCACATTCTCCAGATCTCTCACCAATTGAAAACGTCTGGTCAATGGTGGCCGAGCAACTGGCTCGTCACAATACGCCAGTCACTACTCTTGATGAACTGTGGTATCGTGTTGAAGCTGCATGGGCAGCTGTATCTGTACACGCCTTCCAAGCTCTGTTTGACTCAATGCCCAGGTGTATCAAGGCCGTTATTACGGCCAGAGGTGGTTGTTCTGGGTACTGATTTCTCCGGATCCAAGCACCCAAATTGCTTGAAAATGTAGTCACATGTCAGTTGTAGTATAACATATTTGTCCAATGAATACCCGTTTATCATCTGCATTTCTTCTTGGCGTAGTAATTTTAATGGCCAATAGTGTATAATTCTCTGAGGAGTAATAACGAAAGGGTTCATTTCTATTTCGGTCATGAAACTAAATTGTTTTTAAAAGACCGTTACTACTGTCATTATTTCGAAGAACTTAAATATTGACTACATACAGAGTGACAGTTATTGAACTATATGAAAAGAAATTATTTACAATTATTCACACACACTATTCAAAATGTAAACGTCACTACAGTATTCAGATTTAGGTTATGAGACGTTCGATGTGTCTGCAATCATTGGCGTTGATATGGCGTAGATGTTGAGAAAGGCTGTGATTTGGGGTCTGAGTCGGGTATGGTGAAGTGGGGGGGGGGGGGGGGGGGGGGGGGGCGTGCCCCAGGGATCAGTGTTTGGGCCACTCCTGTTCCCTATTTATATAAATGATATGCCCTGTAGTACTGTGCGTAACTAAAATATTTATGTTTGCTGATGACACTAGCTGGGTAGTAAAGGAAGTTGTATGCAAAATTGGCTCCGTTTCAAATAGTGCAATTCGTGACCGAAGTCCATGGCTTGTAGAAAATAAACTAATGCAAAATCACAGTAATACTCAGTTTTTAAACTTGCTAACACACAATTCAACAAAACCTGACGTTTTAATTTCACTGAATGGGCATATGATTAGTGAAACTGAACAGTTCAAATTTCTAGGTGTTCAGGTAGATAGTAAACTGTGGTGGAAAGCCCACGTTCAGGATCTTTTTCAAAGACTTAATGCTGCCATTTTTACTATTCGAACGATATCTGAAGTGAGTGATCATTTGACACGAGAATTAGTCTACTTCGTTTATTTTCATTCACTTATGTCGTATTGTATTATATTTTGGACACTAGATCGCGTGTTGTAATGAGTGGTGTAAGTTCACGAACCTCTTGTCGACCCCTGTGCAAGAGTCTGGATATTTTGACATTGGCCAGTATATATATATATATATATATATATATATATATATATATATATATATATATATATATATATATATATATATTACTATAATTTCTTGTTAACAATATTAGCTTATTCCCAAGAATAAGCAGCTTTCACTTAGTTAATACTCGGCAGAAATCAAATCTGCTTAGGTCACAGTTCGTAGTGATAGACGGTAAATCATCGAGTAGAACAGAAGTGACATCTGGCGTTCGGCAACGTAGTGTCATAGGCCCTCTGATAGTTATCGGAGTGTTGTTGTTGTTGTGGTCTTCAGTCCTGAGACTGGTTTGATGCAGCTCTCCATGCTACTCTATCCTGTGCAAGCCTCTTCATCTCCCAGTACCTACTGCAACCTACATCCTTCTGAATCTGCTTAGTGTATTCATCTCTTGGTCTCCCTCTACGATTTTTACCCACCACGCTGCCCTCCAATACTAAATTGGTGATCCCTTGATGCCTCAGAACATGTCCTAACAACCGAGCCCGTTTTCTAGTCAAACTTCTCTTCTCCCCATTTCTATTCAATACCTACTCGTTAGTTATGTGATCTACCCATCTAATCTTCATCATTCTTCTGGAGCACCACATTTCGAAAGCTTCTATTCTCTTCTTGTCCAAACTATTTATTGTCCATGTTTCACTTCCATACATGGCTACACTCCATACAAATACTTTCAAAAATGACTTCCTGACACTTAAATCTATAGTCGATGTTAGCAAATTTCTCTTCTTCAGAAACGCTTTCCTTGCCATTGCCAGTCTACATTTTATATCCTCTCTACTTCGACCATCATCAGTTATTTTGCTCCCGAAATAGCAAAACTTCTTTACTACTACTCTTCCAAGTCATTTGCTGTCTCTGACAGAATTACAATGTCATCGGCGAACCTCAAAGTTTTTATTTCTTCTCCATGCATTTTAATACCTACTCCGAATTTTTCTTTTGTTTCCGTTACTGCTTGCTCAATGTACAAATTGAATAACATCGGGGATAGACTACAACCCTGTCTCACTCCCTTCCCAACCACTGCTTCCCTTTCATGCCCCTCGACTCTTATAACTGCCATCTGGTTTCTGTACAAATTGTAAATAGCCTTGCGCTCCCTGTATTTTACCGCTGCCACCTTTAGAATTTGAAAGAGAGTATTCCAGTCAACATTGTCAAAAGCTTTCTCTAAGTCTACAAATGCTAGAAACGTAGGTTTTCTCTTCCTTAATCTTTCTTCTAAGATAAGTCGTAAGGTCAGTATTGCCTCACGTATTCCAGTATTTCTACGGAATCCAAACTGATCTTCCCCGAGGTCGGCTTCTACTAGTTTTTCCATTCGTCTGTAAAGAATTCGTGTTAGTATTTTGCAGCTGTGACTTATTAAACTGATAGTTCGGTAATTTTCACATCTGTCAACACCTGCTTTCTTTGGGATTGGAATTATTATGTTCTTCTTGACGTCTGAGGGTATTTCGCCTGTTTCATATATCTTGCTCACCAGACGGTAGAGCTTTGTCACGACTGGCTCTCCCAAGGCCGTCAGTAGTTCCAATGGAATGTTGTCTACTCCGGTGGCCTTGTTTCGACTCAGGTCTTTCAATGCTCTGTCAAACTCTTCACGCAGTATCGCATCTCCCATCTCATCCTCATCCACATCCTCTTCCATTTCCATAATATTGTCCTCAAGTACATCACCCTTGTATAGACCCTCTATATACTCCTTCCACCTTTCTGCTTTCCCTTCTTTTCTTAGAACTGGGTTTCCCTCTGAGCTCTTGATGTTCATACAAGTGGTTCTCTTATCTCCAAAGGTCTCTTTAATTTTCCTGTAGGCCGTATCTATCTTGCACCTAGTGAGATAAGCCTCTACATCCTTACATTTGACCTCTAGCCATCCCTGCTTAGCCATTTTGCACTTCCTGTCGATCTCATTTTTGAGACGTCTGTATTCCGTTTTGCCTGCTTCATTTACTGCATTTTTATATTTTCTCCTTTCATCAATTAAATTCAATATTTATTCTGTTACCCAAGGATTTGTACTAGCCCTCGTCTTTTTACCTACTTGATCCTCTGCTGCCTTCACTACTTCATCCCTCAAAGCTACTCATTCTTCTTTTACTGTATTTCTTTCCCCCATTCCTGTCAATTGTTTCCTTATGCTCTCCCTGAAACTCTGTACAACCTCTGGTTCTTTCAGTTTATCCACGTCTCATCTCCTTAAATTTCCACCTTTTTGCAGTTTCTTCAGTTTTAATCTACAGGTCATAACCAACAGATTGTGGTCAGAGTCCACATCTGCTCCTTGGAAATGTCTTACAATTTAAAACTTGGTTCCTAAATCTGTCTTACCATTATATAATCTATCTGATACCTTTTAGTATCTCCATGGTTCTTCCATGTATACAACCTTCTTTCATGATTCTTAAACCAAGTGTTAGTTATGATTAAGTTGTGCTCTGTGCAAAATTCTACCAGGCGGCTTTCCCTTTTTAATTTCTCTCCCCCAATTCATATTCACCTACTACGTTTCCTTCTCTCCCTTTTCCTGCAACCGAATTCCAGTCACCTATGTCTATTAAATTTTCGTCACCCTTCACTATCTGAATAATTTCTTTTATTTCATCTTACATTTCTTCAATTTCTTCGTCATCTGCAGAGCTAGTTGGCATATAAACTTGTACTACTGTAGTAGGTGTGGGCTTCGTATCTATCTTGGCCACAATAATGCGTTCACTATGCTGTTTGTAGTAGCTTACCCGCATTCCTATTTTCCTATTCATTATTAAACCTACTCCTGCAGTACCCCTATTTGATTTTGTGTTCAGAACCCTGTAGTCACCTGACCAGAAGTCTTGTTCCTCCTGCCACCGACCTTCACTAATTCCCACTATATCTAACTTTAACCTATCCATTTCCCTTTTTAAATTTTCTAACCTACCTGCCCGATTGAGTGATTTGACATTCCACGCTCCGATCCGTAGAACGCCAGTTTTCTTTCTCCTGATAACGACATCCTCTTGAGTAGTCGCCGCCTGGAGATCCGAATGGGGGACTATTTTACCTCCGGAATATTTTACCCAAGAGGACGCCATCACCATTTAATCATACAGTAAAGCTGCATGTCCTCGGGAAAAGTTACGGCTGTAGTTTCCCCTTGCTTTCAGCCGTTCGCGGTACCAGCACAGAAAGGCCGTTTTCGTTATTGTTACAAGGCCAGGTCAGTCAATCATCCAGACTGTTGCCCTTGCAACTGCTGAAAAGGCTGCTGCCCCTCTTCAGGAACCACACGTTTATCTGGCCTCTCAACAGATCCCCCTCTGTTGTGGTTGCACCTACGGTACGGCTATCTGTATCGCTGAGGCACGCAAGCCTCCCCACCAACGGCAAGGTCCATGGTTCATGGGGGGAGGGTTATCGGAGTATCAATAGAAAACTATATTACAAAAGACGAATTGTAAAAATGTAATAATGTTTTACTGTGTTTGTATAATCATGCCATTTTGTAGATGATGGTGATATTTGTCGCCGAAACTAGTTTGGGATAATGAAGAAATAAACGAATAACAAGGTGTTTTGCATCAAGGCGGACTCAATTTATGATATTACTGTTTTTATATGGGCTACACTCGGAGAATGCAACGTCCACATCAAAGGCCACTTTGCATTTTTGAATAATTAATTAGGGCAGTAATGACAAGTAGCAGCATGGATGTGAACAAATTTGCTGTTGATCGCGCTGTGCTAACGGAAATGGCTACGGGATGAGCAATGAGAATGTACTGCATTCCGTTAAGTGCAAATAATTTTTGCGGATAGGGTTTGTAGACAGGATGCCGGTGGCGGTAAGTCAGCACCGCGTTAGCCCGAAGGTCGAATTTAAAAAAAAAAAAATGGTTCAAATGGCTCTGAGCACTATGGGACTCAACTGCTGTGGTCATTAGTCCCCTAGAACTTAGAACTACTTAAACCTAACTAACCTAAGGACATCACACACATCCATGCCCGAGGCAGGATTCGAACCTGCGACCGTAGCAGTCGCACGGTTCCGGACTGCGCGCCTAGAACCGCGAGACCACCGCGGCCGGCTCGAATTTTAAAAGCTGCAGCACAACATGAGGTGCTGCCCTGCCGGGGCTGACTCCAGCGGCAGGGCTTTGATGCTCCCCGGCAGGCAGGCGGCATTTCCTGCACAACACTGCGAGACGAGCAGATGTCTCTCCAAAGTGAATAACGCAGGGAGACGCCGTTTCACACTCGGCCGTGTCGGCCTGGGCTCAAAAGCGTAGCGGGCGACATTGCCAGCAAGTAATGTACTTCCACGAATCCCTCGCTCCAAGCGTGGGACAGAGGTGCGGAATGTGTCCGTTTAGATGCCGTCGCCAACGAAGAGTCGACTCCCACAGGCGACCGCGATTGGCCATATCGATACGATGTAAGCAGTGTTTACAACACGCTCACGGTCGAGCGGAAGTGGCACTCATTGGTGAAAAATCCGTTAAAAGGTTGCGACTGGACAGCCACAACAGGGGAGCGGCACGCCGCACTAGATTTTGGTAGAAAGGAGACACTCGCTTTTCTGCGTCTGTACGAAAGGACGCAGTACCCTGCACCGGGCGACACGGACTATTTGTGGAGTAGCTGTATGCCTTATTCGGAACTCTGGATAATTTCACGGAATTGTGTCGTTTACGCGCGCCGTTATGGTTGCAGAGGCATCACGCCTAATCGGAATAACAGCACGACGAGAACAGCCGGCTGGTGACCCTGTCGCGTAGCAGAAAAGCAGAATAGGTAATATACTTTGCTCCACCCGTTGTACAATCAGACTCACAGAAGATAAACAAATGGCCATTGACCCATTGAGCGTCGCATTATTTCTGTGATTAGACAGTGATGGAAAGAACGTGACCTAGAATCATTCAGTTCATTCAGTTAAGGGGAAGTACCAATCCGCGTTGCCAGGCTTTATAGTTAAAGATTCATGTTATACTCCTTTCTCTTTATCGAGATATTAATCTGTCCACACTCAAGAGGCATCACCTCATTAATTCAGTTTGTTAGTATATGTAACTGTCAAATGGAACAAATCTGATTATCTTTCCCGTTATTTCAAGCTACTCATATATCGTTGCACCAACCCTTTCCTAAAACCAAGTCATAAATTTTGTGAAATTAACTTGATGCAGCTAATTTACATGCAAAAATACACTACTGACCATTAAAATTGCTGCACCAAGAAGAAATGCAGACGATAAACGGGTATTCATTGGACAAATATATTATATTATAACTGACATGTGATTACATTTTCACGCAATTCGGGTGCATAGATCCTGAGAAACCAGTACCCAGAACAAGTAACTTCCTCTGGCCGTAATAACGGCCCTGATACGTCTGGGCATTGAGTCAAACAGAGCTTGGAAGGCATGTACAGGTACAGCTGCCCATACAGCTTCAACACGACTCCACAATTCATCAAGAGTAGTGACTGGCGTATTGTGACGAGCCAGTTGCTCGGCCACCATTGACCAGACGTTTTCAATTGGTGAGAGATCAAGAGAATGTGCTGGCCAGGGTAGCAGTCGAACATTTTCTGTATCCGGAAAGGCCCGTACAGGACCCGCAACATGCGGTCGTGCATTATCGTGCCGAAATGTAGGGTTTCGCAGGGATCGAATGAAGGGTAGAGTCACAGGTCGTAACACATCTGAAATGTAACGTCCACTGTTCAAAGTGCCGTCAATGCGAACACGAGGTGACCGAGACGTGTGTACAATGGCACCCCATACCATCACGTAGGGTTATACGCCAATATGGCGATGACGAATACACGCTTCCAATGTGCGTTCACCGCGATGTCGCCAATAAGGGGGTCGACCATCATGATGCTGTATAAAAAACTGAATTCATCCGAAAAAATGAGGTTTTGCTATTCGTGCGCCCAGGTTCGTCGTTGAGTACACCACTGCAGGGGCTCCTGTCTGCGATGCAGCATCAAGGGTAACCGCAGGCATGGTCTCCGAGCTGATGGTCCATGCTGCTGCAAACGTCGTCGAACTGTTCGTGTAGATGGTTGTTGTTTTGCAAACGTCCCCGTCTGTTGACTCAGGGATCGAGACTTGGCTGCACAATCCGTTACAGCCATGCGGATAAGATGCCTGTCATCTCGACTTCTAGTGATACGAGGCCGTTGGGATCCAGCACGGCGTTCCATGTTACCCTCCTGAATCCACCGATTCCATATTTTGCTAACAGTCATTGGATCTCGACCAACGCGAGCAGCAATGTCGCGATCCGATAAACTGCAATCGCGATAGGCTACAATCCGACCTTTATCAAAGTCGGAAACATGATGGTACGCATTTCGCCTCCTTACACGAGGCATCACAACAACGTTTCACCAGGCAACGCCGGTCAACTGCTGTTTGTGTATGAGAAATCGGTTGGAAACTTTCCTCATGTCAGCACGTTGTGGGTGTCGCCACCGGCGTCAACCTTGTGTGAATGCTCTGAAAAGCTAATCATTTGCATATCACAGCATCTTCTTCCTGTCGGTTAAATTTCGCGTCTGTAGCACGTCATCTTCGTGGTGTAGCAATTTTAATGGCTAGTAGTGTACTTTCTATGAGGGAAGCGACTTCACCCAATCCTGTTCCTCAACAGAGTCCGGGACTGCCCAGTCAGATGTCATTAAGCGCATAAGAATCGCATTGGGGGAATTTATAGCACAGTTCCGAATTCAGCAAATAATTTATGTACGTATCGCCTCACGGTAACGAAGGAAACTCGGAGGTCGCTTCACAAGCTCTTGCTCTTGAATACATCCTCCAGTTTTTCTGGAACTGTACTCATGTGTTTGTCTGCACAAGTACGTCACATGTACCGATTTCCGTCCCATTCAGATAATTCCTTCGTTTTTTGTCTTTTTTTTTTGCCTTAGAATGTACTTGCGTGACGGTGAAACCAACCGGTAACAAATGCAGCACCCCCTCTGAACTGCTCCGAACTTCTTCTTTAATCCCGAACACTCGAGCATTTTTTCAATATTACGCCTAGATATTAAATCGACGTGACAGTGTCAAGCAGGATGAATGCCGGACATTTGCCACGCCGGACATTGCCACACTTGCCCCTTCGCCAGGTAGCTTGAGTAGCGATCCCTCAGGTAAGGGACGCCTTTCCCCGCACTACCTCTGTCCGCTTTCAAACCGTCGCACATCTTACTCGATACAACCAGTACGTAAGGGGCCTTCTTCTCCGACATCTTGGCCAAATACAGAGCTTCTTTTCCGAAATTGAAATATTTATAACTTTTTGGAAACGAAAACAATACCGACGATTATGTCAGTATGTAATTAGTTCTGCCAAATATAAATATAGATTCCTCTGTACGGTAGCTTCCTTTCAGGCTTACTGATTGCGATAGAAACGGTCCATCGGCATGGGAGCAACAAGAAAGGAACGATGAAACGAGAATCCAAATGTACGCTAATCATTTCTTTTTTATCACTGCATTTGTGCCTACTTTAATTACTACAACTGCATACCCAAAAGACAATAGGGAAAGAATAAATGGGTTTGTCAATGTTTGAAAAGAAGAACGACATACTCCATATTAGTTTACTCTCTAAAAACATTAGTTAATAAAGTGTAGCGGGACAATGTTCAAAACATAACTGAAAACACGTTCACTAAATAGAGATATGAACATCTATGATTGACCTGTCATCTAAAGTCGACTTGTTGTTGTTGTTGAAGGAGCTTGTACAGGATACATTAGCATGGAGTCTCAGGACTGAAGACTTCTGAATCTGCTTAGTGTATTGATCTCTTGGTCTCCCTCTACGATTTTTACCCTCCACACTGCCCACCAATGCTAAATTTGTGATCCCTTGATGCCTCAGGACATGTCCTACCAACCGATCCCTTCTTCTAGTCAAGATGTAACACAAACTTCTCTTCTCCTCAATCCGTTTCAATACCTCCTCATTAGTTACGTGATCTACCCACATAATCTTCAACATTCTTCTGTAGCAACACATTTCAAAAGCTTCTATTTTCTTCTTGTCCAAACTATTTATTGTCCATGTTTCACTTCCATACAAGGCTACACTCCATACAAATACTTTCACAAACGACTTCCTGACACTTAAATCTATTCTCGATGTTAACAAATTTCTCTTCTTCAGAAACGCTTTCCTTGCCATTGCCAGTCTACATTTGATATCCTCTCTACTTCGACCATCATCAGTTATTTTGCTCCCCAAATAGCAAAACTCCTTTACTACTTTAAGTGTCTCATTTCCTAATCTAATTCCCTCAGCATCACCCGACTTAATTTGACTACATTCCATTATCCTCGTTTTGCTTTTGTTGATGTTCATCTTATATCGTCCTTTCAAGACACTGTCCATTCCGTTCAGCTACTCTTCCAAGTCCTTTGCTGTCTCTGACAGAATTACAATGTCATCGGCGAACCTCGAAGTTTTTATTTCTTTTCCCTGGATTTTAACACCTACTCCGAATTTTTCTTTTGTTTCCTTTATTGCTTGCTCAATATACAGATTGAATAACTTCGGGGAGAGGCTACAACCCTGCCTCACTCCCTTCCCAACCACTGCTTCCCTTTCATGCCCCTCGACTCTTATAACTGCCATCTGGTTTCTGTACAAATTGTAAATAGCCTTTCGCTCCCTGTATTTTACCCCTGTCGCCTTTAGAATTTGAAAGAGAGTATTCCAGTCAACATTGTCAAAAGCTTTCTCTAAGTCTACAAATGCTAGAAACGAAGGTTTTCCTTTCCTTAATCTTTCCTCTAAGATAAGTCGTAGGGTCAGTATTGCCTCACGTGTTCCAACATATCTACGGAATCCAAACTGATCTTCCCCGAGGTCGGCCTCTACCACTTTTTCCATTCGTCTGTAAATAATTCGCGTTAGTATTTTACAGCTTTGACTTATTAAACTGATAGTTCGGTAATTTTCACATCTGTCAACACCTGCTTTCTTTGGTATTGGAGTTATTATATTCTTCTTGAAGTCTGAGGGTATTTCGCCTGTCTCGTACATCTTGCTCACCAGATGGTACAGTTTTGTCAGGACTGGCTCTCTCAAGGCCGTCAGTAGTTCTAATGGAATATTGTCTACTTCCGGGGCTTTGTTTCGACTCAAGTCTTTCAGTGTTCTGTCAAACTCTTCACGCAGTATCGTATCTCGCATTTCATCTTCGTCTAAATCCTCTTCCATTTTCATAATATTGTCCTCAAGTACATCGCCCTTGTATAGACCCTAAAAAGTCGACTTACAATTTTAAAATGTTATAAATAAGGAAATGAAGTAACACAGAACTCTACGCTTGTAACGTACGTTGTTGTTCTACATTGTTTAGTTCTGGTATTTACAGGGTCACAGAGAAAGCATCTTAGGTTCTGGAGGAAAAAGCCGTAATTGTAATTATCTGCACTACAACAGAAACAAGAAGCACAACTTAAGGAAAAATAATGTAAGTTCACAATCGACAACCGGAATAAATTAATAACTGGCTCCTTTTACCGACCCCCTGTCTCAGATGAAACAGTTGAACAGTTCAAAGAAAAGAAAACTTGAGTCTCCTCACAAATAGGTGCCCTACTCATACAATTATAGTTGGCAGTTACTTCAATCTACCTTCCGCATGTTGACAAAAATACATTTTCAAACCCTATTGTAAATAGAAAACAACTTCCGTAATTGTTCTAAATGCTTTTTTAAAAATTATTTTTAACAATTAGTTACTGAGGCCATTCAAATTGTAAATGGTTACTAAAACATACTTGACCTCTTAACCACAAATAATCCTGAGCATCACGACGGATACAGAGATTAGTGAACACGCAGTAGTAGAGAGGCTCACTTCCGTAATTAAGAAATTCATCAAAACTAAACGCGAAATATATCCATTTATAAAAGCAGCTAAAAATTCGGGTGACGTCTTTCTAAGAGATAGTCTCCTTTCAAACCATGTAAATGAAGACCATATGTGGCTTAAATTCAAAGAAATAGTATCAAGAGCACTCGAGATATTCGTACCAAATAAATTAATAAGAGACGGAACCGATCTCCCATGGTACACAAAACACGACAGAAAGCTGTTGCAGGAGCACCGCAAACAGCACGTATAATTTAGACGAACGCGAAATCTCCAAGATTGGCGATGTTTCACTGAGGCTCAAAATTTGGGGCGGTTTTCAATGCGAGATGCATTTAATAGTTTCCACAACGAAACTCGCTCTAGAAATGTGGCGGAAAATCCAAAGAGTTACTGGTCCCATATTAAGTAAACCAGCGGAAAGGCTCAGTAAGTACCTTTACTGTGCGACTGCGACGATAATGTTACTGATGACAGTGCAGTTCCAATACAGTGGAGTTAGTAAATGCATTTTCCGAAATTCCTCCAACAAAGAAGACGAAGTAAATATTCCATAATTCGAAATGAGAACAGCTGCAAACATAATTTAGAAGTAGATATCCCTGGTGTTGCAAAGCAACTGAAATTACACTGTCAGTGACAGAGGAAATGATCAAATATCTTTTCTGAAAGTCTCTAATGTATAAGAAAAGTAGGTCTAATACATTTGTTTCTGATGTTCTTTAGTAACAATTAATTTTCAGTAGTAAGCTCCTTGCTTTTACTGACCTGTTTAAAGATAATCAACAATTTAGTAGGAAATTTTAATTTTTAAAGGACTATATATAAATCTACTTCAATAGATTTACATCTACTATAAATGTTTGCAGCTAAACTTAAATAAAAAATATTTGAGGTGCCAAAATTGACAACCTTAGCATCAGATCAGTTTTGGGATGTCAATTTTAGGTGCAATTCAAAGGTTCAGTTCCCATTTTCTTTTACGAAAGCGTATACTATCAGTTTAACAAACCGTGATATTTTGGGTGATAGTTGCGATTCTGAAGCTTCAGAATATTGTTTTAGAACTCACAATTATTTAATAGTCTGGCCATAATATTGGAAGGTAGAAAAAGTTATCTTAACGTGACAACAACAGGTATACTTTTTTGAGGCTTGAAACACTTTTTAATTTTTACATTAAAGGCTGATTCGCATCACACTTTGCACAGGCTTTGGACCGTGAAAATGATAAACGACCATCTACCATTCAGGCGTGTGTAAAATCAGCCTAAACATGCTGAACTAATGTACACTCTATTTACAATTACAACTTAATATTAGCTCCGATAATGCTGCTTTAATGTTTTAATAATTTTATCTCAGTATCCTGCGAGGACTCCGTGGTCTTCATAGTTTTTAATACATTATTTTTAACGTATTTTAGTCCAGTTTCTGAATATGGGCAACGGCTTTCAAGCAAGGCCTAATGTTGCCAGTCTCTTCATAATTCTTTACGATTCTCTCTATCCCGTCGTCCAGTTTCAAGTACTTCTTCTTCTTATTCTTACCTTCAAGAATCATTTCCAATTTCATGTACATATAGTTTGTGAGCTCTGCTACCTTTTTCATGCACTCCACCAAATAGTTGATTTTAGGGTAAGGGTTTCCAACAATACTATTTATTTTGTTGTGCCACCCTTCAACAGCATTCGTCGTTTGGTGCCTTATTCCGTAACAGTCCCACATTTCTATTGCGATATCCTCATTCTCTATCCAGTTATCCACAAAGTAGTCAAAAAATTGAGAGAACCTTCCGTTATCAGGAGCTTCTGCATGAATCTCAATCCATCCATTGCTTACTTCCTCCGGTTTTACAAATGCCAGCGCTGTACACATGCTGACATGAAAAAGTCTTAAAACCTCGTTCTAGCGGTACTCCTCAGTTAGACCGAAAACTCGAATTCTTCTCCATAAACTCTTCTTCATATGGAAATAGAATCCATTTATTTCAGTTGTGGGAAAAACTTGACGAATGGCCGATTTGGCAGCTGCCTCAAGTGCACCTTTACTTGTTTAGGACACCACTCAGAGACTGTCTGTTTTATCAGACGAAACAGACGAACATATGTGTCTTTCTTCTTATTAGGGAGCAGTGCAAATACAGTAGGAAGAATGTTTGTTTCTTTAATCGGGCCTCCTAAGTCTACGTGTATGGTGCGGTTCTGTGCAAACTGCTTGCTGCAGCTCTTAAATGTTCCATCCACAAAAAAATGGGAACATGTTTTTAAACTTTCTTTTCCTTTGCTTCCACTAAAAATCATTATTCTCACCTCCAATCTATAGTCTTCCAGATGAAAACTACTGCCATCTCCCATTTTAATAGATCGTCATGAAGATCAATTTCATAAGAGTTCTTAGGCTCTTGTTGGTTCCCCCACTCTTGACTCCGTCGACGATGCATGGTTCTCTTCATAGATTCTGAATTAGGCATCACTGTAACAAAGTCACAAACTTTATTATGTAGATTTCCCATTTCATCCGCGTATATCTCCGATAACTGTGTAGTTTCTTCTCGAGACCTTCTCTTCGCCCTTTCCACTTGCTTTCTCACTTTCAGGGCTACATCGTCAGGTGGTCCACAGAGATGTTCTAATACGCAAAACACTTCTCCGTTCCTCGAAAGCAGCTTTCCCTTGCAATGATCCGTCTTTCGGCGTAAGCACATCCATGTAACAACACCTTCTTTAGGTTCCCTCTGTTTAAGATAGGCGTAACCTTTCTAATGAGCAGGAGGCCTGCCCTTGTTTGTTGTGATAACTTCCATACTGATGGTCACGTTAGGAACTTCGAAAGCAAACTGGGCGGGCCGGTGAGGAGGACGAGGAGGAGGAGGAGGAGGAGGGGGAGGGGAAGGGGGAGGGGAGGAGACAAGGGACCGAACCCTTCGGAGCAGGTAAAACCGTGGCAAATGTCCAGCGTGGCAAATGTTCGGCGTGGCAACTGTCCGGACACCAAGCAGGATAGCACTTTTTCTTTCTGTCGTGTCGTCTTTTTATGCGACCCCTAGTCAGGAGATATTCACTTCGGTGATGGTGGAATGATGATGAGGATAACACAATACCCAGTCCCCGAGCGGAGCAAATCTCCGACCTGGCGGGGAATGGAACTCGGTCCCCTTCGGTTAGCGTTCAGCCACGCTGACCCTACAGCTTCCCAGGCACACAGCACAGCCATGATACTGTATTCGGAATTTATAAGATTGGTTTTCCAAATCATCTGCATTAATTTACATTTTTCAACATTTCGAACAAGCTGCCATTTATCACACCAAAGAAATATTCCGTCCAAGTCATTCTATATCCTACCACAGTCCCTCAACGACGATGCCTTCCCGTAGACTACAGCGTCATCAGTAAACAATCTCAAGTTGCTGCTCACCCTGTCACAATGTTTATGTGTATAGAGAACAAGAGTGGTCCCATTACACTTCCCTCAGACACTCCTAACCATACGCTTGTCTCTGATAAATGCTCGCCGCACTGGGACCTATTAATTAAAACGTCTACGAGCCACTCACATATCTGATAATCTGTCCCGTATCGTCGGACCTTTGTTAATATTCTGCAGTGTGGCACTGTGTCAAATGCTTTCCGGAAATCGAGGAATATGGAATTTTCCTGTAGCTTGTTATCCATCGTTCTCTGGATACCAAGCAATAAAAGGACAAGCTGGGTTTCGTGCCAGCAATAATTCCTAAATACGTGCTGATTTGTTGATAAAGACTTGCCCCTCCCAAAGAAACTTATGAGATTCAAAATTATAATATGCTAAAGAATTCTGTAGGGAACCAACATTAAGGGTGTGACTTCTGAAATTTTCCCGGCGTATTTGTTCTTCTAATAATTTCCGGGTATGCAGCCGGAAATTACCGGAAATTATTAGAAGAACATTAAGGGTATTGGTCTGTAACTTCGCGGGTCCGTTATTTTCTCCTTCTTCCAGACTGGAGTCTCCTGATCTTGGTTCCAGTCGCTTGCAACTTCCTACTGGGTGACATTCGCAATAAATGCAAGCTAACTAAGGCATGAGTGCCGGAGGGCATTCTGTGTAAGACTGAACTGAGATTCCATCTGCAACCTCGACTTATTTGTTTTGTCTTCCAAAGCTGCTTCTGTGTCGTGTGCTTAAAACTGTTCAACTAATAATTTTTAAATTTCTTTTGTTGTTGTTGTTTGTTTAATTATACGCTGAGTCAGCTACACTGTACCCAGTCGGCCGGCCAAAGTGGCTACAGTCTGGAGCCGCGCGACAGCTACCGTCGCAGGTTCGAATCCTGCCTCGGGCATGGAAGTGTGTGATGTCCTTAGGTTAAGTTATGTTTAAGTAGTTCTAAGTTCTAGGGGACTGATGACCTGAGAAGTTAAGTCCCATAGTGCTCAGAGCCATTTGCACCAATTTGTACCCAATCAGCAGTGGTAGACAGGTAATTAGAACAGAAAATCCGTACTTCCGTCACGGAAATATTGTTTTTCTCGATCGCTGCAGTTTGTCTGAGTACATTAAATATGTTGCAAAATTAATGACTGCAATGACAATGTTCTGTGTTAAGAGAATGAAAGTAATGATTACAAACAAGTCAGTCTCATTTCTTTCAAAACACATCTCGTACTACATTTGCTTGAACCATGTTTTTAGAGCCCTGACCTGTACAATAACGCATCTGCATTGAAGATTAGGGAAATATACTTGAAACCATTCACCGTAACGTGTAATGTTCATCTCATAGACTTCCTGCAATGCAGCAAGGGGGATTGGTTGGTTGATTTGGTGGAAGAGACCAAACAGCGAAGTCATCGGTCCCATCGGATGAGGGAAGGATGGGGAAGGAAGTCGACCGTGCCCTTTCCAATGAACCACCCCGACATTTCCCTGAACCAATTTAGGGAAATCACGGAAATCAGGATGGCAGGACGCGGGGTTGAACTGTCGTCCTCCCGAATACGAGGCCAGTATGCTAACCACTGCGCCACCTAGCTCGGTAGCAGGGAGGAGTTTCTGTTTCACTTCTAAACACTGCTTTCTTCCCCTGACTTCGTATCATGAAAACCACACTCTTTGAAGTATCTCATTTCAACCTACCCATTGGAAGAAATACAGTAAACATTCTGCAATGCCTTCTAGCGCAGCGTGTCACGTGTATGATTTGTATAGTGTGTATTACTGTGACTGTAAAGTTGTGTTTGCGTTATTAATAAAACAGTTCGCTGCATCAGTCACATATTTATTTTTCCACTACGTGTTTCGATGATTTACGCCATCATCTTCAGGTGAAGAATTGTGTAGTTACCCCACTGTTGTTAGTAAAGAGCACAGACGACTTTTCATAGCAGCAGACCAAGTGCAAGACAGATTATGTTGCGTCTTTTGAAGGCGAACAGGGTCGAAAAATTTTACGTAGTGGTTGTTGTTGTTGTTGTTGTTGTGGTCTTCAGTCCTGAGACCTCTCCATGCTACACTACCCTGTGCAAGCTTCTTCAACTCCCAATACATACTGAGCCTACATCCTTCTGAATCTGTTTAGTGTATTCATCTCTTGGTCTCCCTCTACGATTTTTACCCTCCACGGTGCCCTCCAATACTAAATTGGTGATCCCTTGATGCCTCAGGACATGTCCTATCAACCGATCACTTCTTCTTGTCAAGTTGTGCCACAAACTCCTCGTCTCCCCAATGCTATTCAATACCTCCTCATTAGTTATGTGATATACCCATATAATCTTCAGCATTCTTCTGTAGCACCACATTTCAAAAGCTGCTATTCTCTTCTTGTCCAAACTATTTATCGTCCATGTTTCACTTCCATACATGGCTACACTCCATACAAATGACTTCCAGACACTTAAAACTATACTCGATGTTAACAAATTTCTCTTCTTCAGATATGCTTTCCTTGCCATTGCCAGTCTACATTTTATATCCTCTCTACTTCGACCATCATCAGTTATTTTGCTCCCCAAATTGCAAAAATCCTTTACTACTTTAAGTGTCTCATTTCCTAATCTAATTCCCTCAGCATTACCTGACTTAATTCGACTACATTCCATTATCCTCGTTTTGCTTTTGTTGATGTTCATCTTATATCCTCCCTTCAAGACACTGTCCATTCCGTTCAACTGTTCTTCCAAGTCCTTTGCTGTCTCTGACAGAGTTACAATGTCATCGGTTGGTACTTGATGCATGTTGTCTTCACTGAACATTTGTTTACACTGTCACTTCAGATATGTTATACAGCCAGAGACGTCTCTGAAATTGAAGCATAAACACATATACAGTGAAAAGCACATGCAACAAGTGCCAGTATGCAGCATTTTTTCGACTCTCATTGCCTTCAGAAGACGCAACATAACCTGCCTTAGACTTGGTCCGCGGCTATGAAAAGGCCTCTGTGCTCTTCACTAACAATAATATAGGTACACAATTCTCCACCTGAAGATAATGGTGTGAACCACCGAAACGCGTACTAGATAAATAAATGACTGATGCAGTAAACTTATTTATTTTTGTTATCAACAGTCACAGCCATCACGACGCCATCCTCTACGGACGAAATATTCGTTTGCGTTGCTGTGGACGGGTAGGTAAGTGAAAAGAAGACGAAAAATCATATCTGCGTTAGGTACATTGCTTGCTGCGAGGGATCGCCATCAATAGATCGCTTGGTCTCATACCATTAGACGTCTTGGGAGGGATGTGGTTTTCAGCCTGGGTCATTGACACATAATACGTTGATCTACACCATGTCTCCTCCATTTCGTGACCGGGTACCGGTGAAGCAAACCATTTTACAGCACCAAGATTGGAGGAGGTTTCCACCGCTTTGAGCACCACTTCGTTGCCATGCATGGGCCAGTTCCTCGCCAAGTGAGCGGACTGTCCTCAGTTAACAGTGTTAATAGTTCCCACCGCCCCTCACCTCGTGAGGCCGTAGTTACGACGCGCCTGTCATTCCTGCATATGTATCTTATGTGAGACCCACGCTGCGTAGACTTACTTCACTTGAACCAGGTCTATCCTCAATCTAGTCTCCTTTCTGCACTCACGCTTCGAATCTGTCATTGTACAGATTTTTTAAAAATAATCTTTCATTTCTGCTCTTCCCATGAGGAAACGGTAAGACTATTGTGGAGTAAAATTCTTTTCAACCAGGGTGTTTTTATTGGTTGGGACACAGTATAAATTCTTAGTGTAAACTTTGGTACTTGTAACTCTCCAACTGTTTTGGCTGGCTTGGAAGGGGATATTTCAGAGTCCCGTAATTTATCTTACATGTGAGGATAAATGCTTTAAAATTTCGCCTGGCATTCCTAACTTTATCTTTTATTGTTTGGTGTATAACGTTATAGTTGTTTATTTACGTCTTACTCTGTCGTGGCAGAGACATCATCTCCTTCCTGTAGATGAATGATAACACGTAATTGACGCTGTGCGTGGGTACGGGCATTAATAGAGTAGGTAGTTGAACGTTTCAATAATTTCGTTGATTAGGCCACAAATTAATATTTTATTCTCTCCTCTATCGTATCATGTTTTCGCTGCTAACTGCTGAAGACTTTGGAAGAAGATTCCTTACACTAAGAGTCACTGGACTACTGTACCAATCAGCAAGTAACCCGCAGTTTTGACTCTGTTCGCTTGTAGTCCCACAAAATAATTCGACACTCTCAACCAGATTATAAGTAATAAAAGTATAGTGGTATCAACACATACAAATAAAGCTTCTACAATGCAGATTGTCAGATAATCTTAGCTAATTCCACAAAATTATAGTTTTTGAACAAACAGTTGTAAAGCAGATTTTGCCACCATACATGAATAATTTTGACGATGCATATTGCATATTTTTGGTAGGGTTATCGAATAATTAATCATTTATTCGTTGATACTGGGCAGCCTCATACCAATATTTCTATAGATTTGCGTCCTTGGAAAGTAATTTCGCGTTGGCTCTGACAGAAGGGAGAAGTCGAGGGCCTCCGCAGTCTTCGAAAGAGACGACGGCTCTGGCGTTAAGAACTTGCTTATTCTGTATAAGAAATAGTAGTAAATAATAATAGTGATGCTGTAACTGTTGGTTGGTAATATTTACTGACAAAATGTAACCTAACGCTAGATTGCGTACTTACGGCTAACCTGTGTGGCCGTTTTTAGTACGACTTAAAAAGAGAGAGATTATTAATTGATCACCGATGCGTCGGTTCTCAATTGTGTTCAGGAGACGTACGGATTGATTACGCGAAGGGGTTTTCTTAATATCTTTTGACCCGGATTGCCTCCACGCAATCAGAATCTTCGATGAAAATACTTAAGGGACCTATTGGAATATAAAAATGGAAATGAAAGCAAATTAGTGCAATCTCGGAAGAGAAAGATTCACAGATCGGAAGCTGAACACATTAGTGGTCTCCCAAATACAATCGAGACAACGCGATAAAGAGCGAACCTGTTACAAAGCTCATATACAATTTGAACATCATTTTTGGTTAGCGAAAGAAAAGAATAAGAAGAAAATTACTGCATCGTAAAATATTAATATATTTTGAACAAGTTGGCTTTAAACTTCTAGACATTGACAAATACACAATAAATGCATGACTTATATCTGATATTTCTTTTGTATATCGCTGCTTTGTCTGTCCGTTCCTTCGTAAAATTAAATGACCTTGCATGTGCGTAAGTACATTGTATCCTCACCCGAGTTACCAAACTGTTTGTTCGTCGTTTCACATAGTTTTTACACAAAATAAGAAATATAACTTGTAGCAATGCTATGTAGTACGTCTTAACATGTCGGCGACCAAAAAAGTACAAAGGATAATAAAGTCTCTAGAATATTTCTTAACAAAAGGTAGATTGTTCTTTTTTCTGTTTCGCAGCTTCTTGCTATCAAGCACTGCGCAATGATTTTAAATATCTGCGCCCAGCGGGTCATAGTGTTTATTTAGGGTATTTAAACGCTGGACGCGCGTCTTGGTATAGGCGCACATTAAAAAAAAAAAAAAAAAAATATTTCGTCTCTTTACTCTCGCACTGTGATGCTTAGCATCTTTACGAACTACCGTACAGCTCGTTTCATGTCCTATTCTTTTATGACAAATATCTCATATGCGAAGTATCTTAAATGCAGTAATGTTACAGGGCCCAGGGAGATAGCGCTGAAAAGAACAGGACGACGGGAGCGTTTACTGCCTGCACATGCCACCCCATCGAGAAGCTTGTCGAACGGGCTCCTCGCACCTGTTCGTGTCGTTGCTAAAACGACTTGAAGCGAGGCAATGGCCGAAAGCTTGAGTTCTTAGAGATAACTTCTTACAAGCGTCGCCACCAGTCTTTCTAGCAGGAAGGAATGTGAGTGGAACGCGTGCCACAGATGCGAGCTTATGGCCGCGGAAATAACGCGAGACGTCAAGCCATATTGGCACAACAAGCAGGGAAACGAAACTGATTGGTTGAATTTGTAGTCGTAGGAGGAGTTACAGAATGTTCTAGTTTTCCCAAACTATGTATGAGTTGAAAGCGGTTGGCTGACAGCTTCATGACTGGTAGGGTGGGAGGCACTGCGTTCGCAACGGGGGCAGTGATTGGCCACATGGGGAGTGCAGGCGAACAATGCGAGGTTTCCTCTAAACTGGCGGCCTGTCGATAGGACACACATCTCTGGAGAGAGTTTTGAGACATTACTGGCGAGGCACCCAGGAATAGTCTCACAACCAGATTTCATAAAGTGCAGATTTTGCCACTAGGAGTGGAATCATTCGTTTCTGCGCGAGCAGAAAAAAGAATCTGTGCTTCTTTGTCGAGACTGAGGCATTATGACGTGCTTCGTTATGATCGCACACTTGAGTCATGTCTCTGCTCCTGGCTTATGAGCAGGCAGAATTCCTGATTCGTGGCCGGCATTGTACTGAAGTACTTTGGACCTTAGCCCTTTCAGACCCTCTGGCTGCAATTGTGTACACGTAATTTTACAGTGTCGAAGCTGCAACAGAAGCAGTTTTTCCCAATGGAAACCTAAGTTACACGTTTTGGAATGTTCAGTCTTTTCATCATGCGCAGGTGCTGCCAACTGTTCGGCATCACTACGAAAATATAGCAAATCAATGCAACAGCGAGTTGCAGCTTTCGACTTCCACAATGCACGGATGTGGTTGGTTCGCTGTATTCCCCAGTATAATTGAATATTCTTATTTTCGTTTTGCATGGTAAT
This sequence comes from Schistocerca gregaria, assembly GCF_023897955.1. Taxonomy (NCBI): domain Eukaryota; kingdom Metazoa; phylum Arthropoda; class Insecta; order Orthoptera; family Acrididae; genus Schistocerca; species Schistocerca gregaria. Next base: position 347,458,460 of record NC_064926.1, on the reverse strand, counting down.
TAGTGAATGGTCGCTTTTCTACTTATTACAATAAAGAACATTTCGTATTCACTTATTTTAGTCTATAAAATGAATTCAACAGTAACAATTATGTTTCTCAAATGGGTATAATTGTCTAAAAATCTTGCATCTAAAATCGTTAAAATTATGCTCTCAGAGCACTGCCACATTAAGAAAAATCCACAAAAAAAAATCAGGTCTGAAAGGGTTAGTAGATTGCGGGCGCTATGCCGTGTCTTCTGTGTAGCCAGAACTTACAGCTACCACACATACTTCGTCTGCACGACGGCCGACAGCGCTGAGCAGATGGGCGCTCCAGAATTGTCCTTCCCAGCGCTGAATTCGGTGATACATGCACCGTGACTCTGCAGATAGGGAATCTTTAATAGTAAGTATGTTAAGTTCCCTATGGCTGACCTCTGAGCTCTCTACAGTCAGTGCCAGTTGAGTTGGAGACTTTCTTAACTTCGATGCTAATCAGTCTCAACCACTTACTGTTTCCATCGAGCACACGGGGGTGCGATTATGAGTAAAATCATAAATGTTTTGCCGATCTCAGATTAAGATTAATGAGTAGGAGTCACGTTCTGTGTTAATACCTGTTCAGCTTGGGTTTTTTCAGTGTTGTGCTTTATAATAAGTACCTTCACATTACCCAGTTGCTCTGTTTTTCTTAGGATTAGATTTCATTGAATTTTCTCATTTTCAGAATGACTGAAGGGCGATCTGTTTTAATTGTTAAAAACCGTTCAAAAGCCAAATCGCATAACAATTTCTTTATTTAAAACGACCAGTTTCAACAGTCATTGCTGTCATCTTCAGGTCTTTAAATCTTTTCGGTATAAAACATTTTCATTTTACACTGAACCTCATATAAACATTTGTCATCGCTAAAATATTTTAAAACATAAAGCACCTTGTCCAAATGGATATGGCCTTTTGGACAAGGTGCTTTATGTTTTAAATTGTTTTAGCGATGACAAACGTTTATAATATGATGAGTTTTATCCACTTGAAGTCTTGTGCGTGACGTCCAGCAGAAAGTGAACATGGAATAAGTTTTACAACAAAAAGGTGTTAAAGGCCTGAAGGTAACAGCAATCGGTGTAGAAATTGGTCGTCTTAAATAAAGCAATTTTTTATGCGATCTTGACATTTGAATGGTTTTAAACGGTTAGATGTCAAGTACCGATCCTGAATAAGTTAGAATAGAGTATTATCACAACTTTGGGACTTAGATACATGTTATTACCTGTTGCAGATTGTCAATGACAGGGCTAATTTAATTCACATTTAGGCTTGAGCTTCCCATTGCGAAGTCAACATTGACGACCATCACATCTACACCCGCCAGATGTACAATACGCCTGGAGTACCATTGGATTATAATTTGTTAACTACATTCCACATAGATAAACCGAATGTGGATGTTATGAAGTTCATTTGATATTACTACTACAGTGGGTCGGCAAACTCAAAGTTCAGCAAAAAACCGAACACCGGTATGCAGTTGTCTAATGTTCAAGTGTCACTAGCTCAGCATCACGCACCCATTCGTTAGAGCTTTATATCAATTCTTCGTCAGGAGCGTTGCCCATAAATTTTGTGAAGTCCTGATAATGCCCGGCTGATACAGATCCCATCTTTGAAAAGGTCCAGATCTGATTTTTTTCATTATTATTATTATTTTTTGCCTTGGCGTGGTTGGTTGAGCGACCGCCCATGCGAATTGACTTGCAGTTTTGTATTAGGCAAAGCTAAAAGTCTTAAGTTTAATTATTTACAATGTATTTCTGCTGAAGGAGCAAGTTGCTGTGGGCCTCAGGGATCCGATCTTCATTGATGTCGCGTTCTTGAAGATCTTCCCTTAGTTGAAGAACCAAGTGTTTATTGCTAGTTGTTGTTACCCATAAAGCAGACGATAATTTTGTAGCGCTGGTGTGATTGGGTGTGTGCGAATCCTATTTCTTAGAACTTCGTTAATGTGTGTCGTAGTGTGGTAGCCTGCTGGTATGTATACATTGCTTCCTCCCTTCTGTCATAAAACGAAAGTTATCTCTCCTTTAAAGTGCAATATGGTAAATCATTCAAATATGACAATGATAGCTACAAACATATACAAGAGTAATGATGCATATTACCGCGCTGATCGTTTTTATGTTACACCTGATGTTATACTTTCAATAATGTTGAATTGCCACTCAAATAGTGGGTTAACAAGAGCATTTTTTTCTCTGTTTCTTTCCTTAAGCGCTCACTGTAATGCTTGCCCAGTTTCTGAGTATTCATTGTTTTGACAATAAAAACAACAAATTTTAAAATAATAGCGATGTCACATCTCAGTAGCGCCATCTAGTTGATGCTTTTTAAAAACCTAAAGTGCGCCCCATGTAGGGCAACGAACGTTATTTTATTAATTCGTTTGTAACCCAAAGTCCCAGAAAGTTTCGCAATAGGCTAGAATAGCCTGTGTGCCACTAGGTACCACTATATCGTTTCACGCTCAAATTCTAGTACGTGTGTTTGTCCCTGAAGCGCGACCTTAATTTTCAGTTTTGTTCTCTCATGCTCTGTATAAGTATCATCAGGTCTGTGTACTACCACAATTATTTTTCACAATCACACACCTTCTATTTTAAGAACACACATGTTGCGTATTACTAGTGCTTAGTTTAAATATCGTGTTGAACTTTGTGCACTACTACGAACTGTCACGACAACGTTGTTGACGAAGGTTATTTTGTTTTCATAGTTAAAAAAGCTCTTGGTATATTCTCTTACCAAACGGCTAGACCTCTCAGCGAAACGTAGAACTAGCAGAACACTCCCAAAGTCTGACAACTACAGGTCTAAATTAAGGTTATCGACAACCTAACACACAAAGTGCCTTATTCGCGATCTTATTTTACGTCCCTCTCACTAATTAGCGTAAGTAGGGCTATGTGTGACTCCCCTCGACAGATACGAAGATAAAACCCTACCTACCAACCTGACAGAAAATCCTACGAATTTGTAGTCTCATGTTAAATCAGTAAACCGATCGAACCAATCTATCTAGACATTCTGTGACCACAATGGCACCGGAACTGAGAATGCCACACAAAAGGACGAAATACTAAAAGTTTTTTCCCAAAACTGATTCACAGAGGAAGAATGCACTATGGTACCTTCTTTAAACCGCCGTAAGAACGACAAAATGACAGATATTGCAGAAAGTGACCAAGTGATGGAAAGGAAACTGAAATAGCTCAACAGAGGAAAGGCCACTGAACCTGACGGGATACCATTTCGATTCTACAAAGTGTGTGTGAAAGAACTTGCCTCTGTTCTTGCAGCAATGTAATGCAAATCTCTAGTGAAGCGGAGAATTCCTAATGATTTGGAAAACAAATCACAGGTCATTCCCGAACAGATGCGCAGAGCTGTATGTCTCTGACGACAGTCTGATTTAGAATTCTGGCACATGTTTCAAGCTCGCGTATTATGACATTTCTGGACACCGAAAATCTATGTGGCAACCAACAGTTGGGGGACAAGCTTCATTCTGGCACGTTTTGTTAGTGGAGGTTGAGTACATCAGGGGCAGGTATGCACTCAGGGGCAAACCTATTGTTTTCCTTTGATTGACAGGTCATTAACCTGTTGTTCTCCTTTGACTGACAGGTCCTCAACCTACTGCACAGCTAAAAGGATCCTTACTTTTGTCTGTCAGGTCCTTAACCTATTGTTCCCTCACTCATCCACCATCACCACTCAGGAAACCTCCCACCTCACAGCTACAGGTGCACTTTCAGGTCTGAATTATTGGAATAGCCCCTCTCACTCTTGTCAGTTTGATTGACTATTTAATTAAATTGATCAATTAATTAACCTCTCCCTCTCCGCTTAACACCCTCCCCTCACACACCCGCTCCCAGAAATAGGTGCAAAAAAGACTCAGTTGATCGGTAATAAATAAATGTCGTTTGACTAGGGTAGACCATTCGCGGAGTGCAAGTCTTTCGATTTGGCGCCACTTCAGCGACTTGCACGTCGATGGACGTGAAATGATGATGATTAGGACAACACAAAACCCAGTCCCTGAGCAGAGAGAATCTCTGATGCAGCCAGGAATCGATCTTGGGCTCTTAGGATTCATATCGTGTTGCACAGACCACTCAGCTACTGGAGGTGGACAGTTGATTGGTCCAGAATGAGATTCTCACTCTGCAGCGGAGTGTGCGCTGATATGAAACTTCCTGGCAGATTAAAACTGTGTGCCCGACCGAGACTCGAACTCGGGACCTTTGCCTTTCGCGGGCAAGTGCTCTACAATGTGAGCTACCGAAGCACGACTCACGCCCGGTACTCACAGCTTTACTTCTGCCAGTATCCGTCTCCTTCTTTCCAAACTTTACAGAAGCTCTCCTGCGAAACTTGCAGAACTAGCACTCCTGAAAGAAAGGATATTGCGGAGACATGGCTTAGCCACAGCCTGGGGGATGTTTCCAGAATGAGATTTTCACTCTGCAGCGGAGTGTGCGCTGATATGAAACTTCCTGGCAGTTTTAATCTGGGTGGGAATAACAGTCCAGCGGAAAGACACGTCCATATTGGATCTTCTCAAATTTCCATACGATCATGGAAGCTATCCAAAACATACTAAGTGTTAGTTTGCTATTCGGCCGTTTAGAGGACGACACAGGTAAGTCAGCTACATTCCTGCATCCAGTCAGGCCTCTCCATTCAGACTGCTCGTACCGTTAGATGGAAACGTGAATCATTCGCACCACAGACCACCAATGGCGTGCCATACACCGCTAGAGAGAATTAACCTAGGAAACCAGTCACAAACATATTTGATCGCTATACTTACAATTAAATGTTACGATCATGTCCTTGATTGGACAATATTCGACAATGAGTGAAGTATCAGAAATACACTGTGGTGACGGCTGTGACCATCAAAATAGTAATACACTACTGGTCATTAAAATTGCTACACCATGAAGAAACGCAGATGATAAACGGGTATTCAATGGACTAATATATTATACTAGAACTGACATGTGATTACATTTTCATGCTATTTGGGTGCATATATCCTGAGAAATCAGTAACCAGAACAACCACCTCTGGCAGAAATAGCGGCCTTGATACGCCTGGGCATTGAGTCAAACAGAGCTTGAATGGCGTGTACAGGTACAGTTGCCTATGCAGCTTCAACACGATCCCACAGTTCATCAAGAGTAGTGACTGGCGTATTGTGACGAGCCAGTTGCTCGGCCACCACTGACCAGACTTTTCAATTGGTCAGAGATCAGGAGAATGTGCTGGCCAGGACAGCAGTCGAACATTTTCTATATCCAGAAAGGCCCGATAGGGCCTGCAACATGCGGTCGTGCTTTATCCTGCTGAAAGGTACGGTTTCACAGGGATCGAATGAAGGGTAGAGCCACAGATCGTAACACATCTTAAATGTAACGACCACTATTCAGAGTGCTGTCAATCCAAACAAGAGATGACTGATTGTCAATCCAAACAAGAGATGACTGAGACGTGTAACCAAAGGCACCCCATACCGTCACACCGGGTGATACGCCACTATGGCGATGACGAATACACGCTTCCAATGTGTGTTCACCGTGATGTCGCCAAACACGGATGCGACCATCATGAACCTGGATTCATTCGAAAAAATGACGTTTTGCCATTCGTGCACCCAGGTTCGTCGTTGAGGACACCATCACAGGTGCTCCTGTCTGTGATGCAACGTCAAGGGTAACAGCAGCCATGGTCCCCAAACTGATAGTCAATGCTGCTGTAAACGTCGTCGAGCTGTTCGTGCAGATGGTTGTTGTCTCGCAAACGTCCCCATCTGTTGACTGACAGATCGAGACATGGCTGCACGATCCGTTACAGCCATGAGGATAAGATGCCTGTCATCTCGACTGCAAGTGATACGAGGCCATTGGAATCCAGCATTGCGTTCCATATTACCCTCCTGAACTCACCGATTCCATATTCTGCTAACAGTCATTGGATCTCGACAAACGCGAGCAGCAATGTCGCGATACGATAAACCGCAATCGCGATAGGCTACAATCCGACATTTATCAAAGTCGAAAACGTTATGATACAGATCTGCTGTTTACAGAATTTACAGAGCTGATACGCTGTTGGTCACCACATAATGATTGACTGATATCGTTTGTTTGAGATGGAGGAGGGGCAACACCTTCTGGGGATGGCTAGCTCCGGAATAGTGATAGCATACATGACTGCAATATGAGAAATCAGTCGAAACGGAACGCAGAGCCATCAACTATTCCGTCACTGTGACAGATGAGTTTACATGTAGAGGTTGACAATCACCTTCGGGCTGCGGTTTGTAAACGCTCCATAATGCCACCAAAGTCTTCCAGTGTCCTTATGTTGTAACTGTATTTTATTTAAAATCATCTAGTGTGTGTGGTGTGTTATGTTAGCAGCATTAACAATATGATTTACACAATGCAACGTCTAGTTTTCTGTGAGAGGCAATGGATTAGAATGTGTTAATGTCAGTTTAGAACCTGACACAGATCTCGAAGTCGTAGCGGAAGAAACAAAATGTATGGCAGTTTACAAAGCGTGTTACAGTAGAAAAAAAGCAATGTTTCCGAACAACGACACAGGGTCACAGGGAGCATCTCTTGCGACTTACAGTATAGTCTATGGGATACGGTCATCCCTCTACACTACAGGCGATGAAACTTTAAACTGCTCTGTGCAGTGGATCAGTATCTATATATTTAATAGGATCGTCACATGTGCCTGATGCCGGCATGCAGACGGTATTTGTTTTCCATATGTGGGAGGAGAGAGATGCTGTAAAATTCTTGTAAAGAGTTCTATTGGATGAAGTTAGTAAAGCTTTCACAGTTCGTAATTATTCTCTGTTGGATGGTACAGAATAACGATGATGGCATGTTGGAGTGATAGGGGTGAATGGGCCCTGAGGGAGACGAATATGCTTCGGACTGCACTATCTTTATGTAGTTTGTCGACGCACCGCAATGCTGTAGCAAAATCCTCGTCCTTCTTCCAGTTCCTGTACTGTTTTTTTCCAGTACCTTGTGTTGCAGGAGCAGGCTTCATATGGCGCTGACTATTCACATCATACACTGTTGGTGGAGCTACGACAACTTGTTTCCATTTCCACTGAATGGTCAAAACAAGGTCCTGTCGCTTTAACTCAGGTCACTCTGTTTCTACACAAGTTGCAGAAGGTGGTGGATATAGTTCTCTCTGACTTCTGCTCAGTTCCGACTTACATTGGAACAATCACATGTGCAAAGTAGCAAGAGGCATCTAAATCAACGTTGGAATTTCACTGTAGCAGATAGGTTCGAGAAAGGTAACTCGTTTTGAGATACGAGAGTGCCAGAAATATGATTCACCAGTGGTTGCAATCATTAAAGGACTTCTCCATAGGATCCAAGGTAGGTCTGTGGTTGAATGGAAAGACTTGATTCCAAATCCCAGATAGCATTTCTACCGGATATCATAATACTAGAGATCTGAAAAGCCCATGTACTTCTCTTATGACCTCAATCAGCCCACCATCTACTGTTTGTGAACTTTCTCAATCAACCTTCGCCTATAACCCAGTGCATACATCGCAGAACTGGGGTATGGCATCGAGGCAGAATGCATTTACAATTACTGGAGAAATATTTAGTGGCGGCATGCTTGAGTTGCAAACACTGGTTTAATACCACGTTCTTAGCCGAATCACTTTCTAAATTCGATAATTTTATTGTGAGGTTTCACCGTGGGCAACGTGTAACCGCACAGTTGGCCTGATAATACACACTCCAGCGATCACCATCTTTATTCAGTGTCACGGTATTTGTCTGGAGAAACCACTTCACTAGTAGGTAATGCGATACCTCGATTTATAAAGCTGGTATACCTTTCCAAATGGATACTCGTCTGCACCTGTAGAAACAAGACTGCTTGTGACACTAATATGATAGGTTTTTTAACATCTGGCGGTTTCTAAGACGATTACGTCTCTCATTCTAAGACACAGTGGTACCACTCGCAAGAAAAACTTATGAGACATGTCCACCCATCGCTGATTTTCTCTCAGTATTATTTCGTACCGCCAGCAATCATTTATTGGCGAAGTATTATACTTAGTAGTAGGGGGGGGGGGGGGGGGGGCATGGTAGGTTCGCCGTGTGCATGAGGCTTATAAAGTATGTGCAAAGGAAACAACTATGTCCGCTCATAAGGAAGGTATGGGTTTGATGTGGAATACTATGATACAAAGTGGAAAGTATGTCAAGTCATAAGAATGGTACAGATGTTTCTATTTTGATAGCCACAACCGTCAGCAGGGTGTATTTCTGATACTTCACTCATTGTCGAATATTGTCCAATGGAGGACACGATTGTAATATTTAATTGAAAATATAGTGATCAAATATGTTTGTGACTGGTTTCCTAGGTTAATTCTCTCTAGCGGTGTATGGCACGCCATTGGTGGTCTGTGGTGCGAATGATTCATGTTTCCAGCTAACAGCAGGAGCTGTCTGAATGGAGAGGCCTCTCTGGATGCAGAAATGTAGATGACTTAACCATGTCGTCCTCCAGTCGACCGAATAGCAAACTAACGCTTAGTATGTGTTGGATAGCTTCCATGATGGTGTGGAAATTTGAGAAGATTTAATATGGACGTGTCTTTCCGCTGGACCATTATTCCCACCCAAGTAAATTGTCCGATTGACTGCTTATTCACATTTTCCATCTTTATTTAGCTGAGACAACATCGGTTGTGGTGTGCACATCTAGCATGTGAAATACAGGTGGAAGACACGTTTGCTGGTTCCTTAGACATGAGAAACATATTAGTTGACTTTCTAAGTTGGAGGGATGATTTGAAATCTGTAACATCATCAACATCGGTATTCACGAGTGGAAATATCAGTTTCGTCTGTTTTTCTTTTTTCGAGTTTTAATGTAAAGGTCTCTGCAGACGAGATAAGTTTCTAGTTACTCAGTGGTTTACAACACGCTCCACCTTGCTAAAGTTTCCGGTTTCTAGAGGAATAACTTCCAGTCTGTATCTTCGGAATTATGTTGCACGAGTGATACTGTTATGCAAGCGATATTGCTATGTGCTTGATGTCGAGAAGTATCACGTAAATGGTATAATATTCTGGCAAACCATGTGAAAATAGATGTGCTCTTGTAATCCCAGAGTCTGGAGATTGGTGTAGAAAGCATGCAGGCAAGCACTTCAGGACCAGAAACGGTGACACCTTTGTGCCGAGGGGGACCGACCCAGCCTTTGTACAACAATCGTCGCGGTGTATGTGCAAATGGCTCGTGATAATGGCATGATATTCTGGCAGACCATGTGAAATTACATATCCCAGAGTCTGGAGATGGGTGTGAGTAGCAAGTAAGCAAGCAGGTTGGAGCTGGAAACAGTAACGCCTTAGTGGTGAGGGGAGCCGACCCCGACTTTGTACAACAGTCCTGAGAGTGACTTTGGTCCAGTGAGGGTACTCAGGTCTTGCATTGGGAGCAGATGACCTCGCGGGAAATATCTAGTGAAGGGAGGAGTATACCTATGGTGTAAGTGCTTACACTGTCTGCCTTCGCAGTATATGTACAAGTGTCTGGCGGTCGATATGCTCTGATATTCAAGCTTCAATCCTCAGTGGCAGAGCAGTGTAATTGAGTAAGAGTATTTCCATATTTGACTACATGTAGGTCATGTTTGCAGGGTTTAACTGTCAGTGCAATATGGCGATCTGTAGAAAATAGTTTTTTGTTGTTGAAAGTCTCGTCTGCAGAAAAAAATGTGGTCAGTGCTTCCACACCAGCAGTATTAGTAATTTGGAGGGTAAATTCAGTAAGTTCCAATCAGAAGGCTACATTCATTCACAAGGTGTCCTTCGTCCTGGGGCAGAGGAGCATTTACAAATGATTCGAACTAGATGGAGGCAAGTTAGTTACGGAAAGTTTTGAGGAAGCAAGTGTTCAAAGACAAGTTGAAGCAGACCATCCATCTCTGGCGGGGATGCCATCACTCTGGCGCCAATATGGCATCTGCAGACCAGTAGCTGTAGGACACCGAAAATTCCAGCCATTTCTCTGTCCTGTGGAACAGTGCTTCGAATTCTGTTTGTGTAATTGTTCTGATTTTCCCATCTGTACTTGACAATGCTCTCTTCCCAAACAAAAAGAATACTTTTATGATTAATGGTGTTTTTGAGAGCATGCGCGGACATGATGAGGGCTTCTAGTGGTGGGAATGTTTACCGTTTCTGAAATGTAGATTAAAAAAAGGACGTCACGATTTTCGGGAAGGAAACGTGTGATGCCTCTTTAGGGCCATCAGGAAGATTGCATTCGCTATTATTCTGAGCAATTTTCGTAAACAGTTCCCGTTAGGACAAGAATTTCCATGCAGACAAGCTGAGACATCACGAAATCTCCTACAAAAGCGATCGTTAACTATTTCTGCGACACTTTACAATTTCCGAGAGGTCGACTTGGCTCTTATTTATATAGCCATGTGACGTCCGTATAAAACTGAGAACCTTTTAGATGCGAGTGCAATTTTGAGTCACTAACCGAACATTTTGCGGTGATGTGTCAGCCATACTGGGTGGGTAAACATGTGTGCAGTGCTAGATGCTGCTCCCCTGTCTTGTTATGATTGCTAGGAACAATGTACCCTGTGCTATTCTGGGAAGCATTGGAACAGATTTCTATGCTGTGACCTGTGTTGTCAGAATCCACAGGTAGACAGGTATCGCGCCAGCAATGGTAAACACGCATGTACAGCCCTGAGGGTGTCTTGGCTCTTATTTACATAGACATGTGACATCACTATAACAATTGAACTCTAACTGTATACCTGAAAATAGATGCGACTTTCACCTGCTGGCTGCCATCAGCAGAAGCCTGAGAGCAATAGCTCACACTTCTGTTTTCATCTGTCCGGCGGTGGCTTGCAGCATTGGCGTTGGAACAGTTCACTGAAGGTGATCCACTGAGGGTGATCCACTATTTGAACACCTTGCTGAACTGCAGGTACGAAGGACATCCATTATCGCGCCAGCAATGCTGTCTAGATAGACACATGTTTTGAGTGGAATTTCTCAGATGTGAAGTATGAAAGGGAGGCAACCACTGCTTGCTTGTGGGACCCACACTAACACCTGCACATGGTTCGGCAGCTGAAAGCCATGTCTTCAATTCACGTGGGCTGCTTGTGAATCCCAACTCCTGGCAGCATGTGCTGTGGAGTTTTGTGCGGTCCAGTGGACAGGTGATGACAGGCGGAATGTGCTTCATGATCGAAACTTTTTAACTGTGTGCAGTTATATGTGATGTGTGTTTCATGTCTGTATTCCTTGCACAATCGTAATAAAAAGAAAGAAATGCTGTCAATGTAATCACTTCTCACAAACCCTTCATCTTTCCAAACAGCAGAGAATGATGAGCAAGTAAAATCTAAGCCCCGCAAAGTGATTTTTTTAATAAAAAAACAATATTCCCTTGAATTTCCCTTCCTGAGATCTTTGCTCTCCACCACAGAGCCACTTGTTTCCAGGTAGAGGAGGGGAGGTGGAGAAGGGAGGTAACAAGGGGGGCAGGGTGGAGTTGCGAGAGTGGTGATCGATTTCCTGAAAAATTCTTTAAATAAATAAATAAACTATATTCTACACATTGCCTTGAATCCCCTTAATTATTTAAATAAACAATATTTCAGACATTGTATAAATTGTTTAAACAATTGTTTAAACAATATTCTATACACTACAATCGAATTCCCTTCAAATGGCCGATCAACTGAGTCCTTCTCGCGCCAATTTCTGTGAGGGGGTGGGAGGGGAGGAGTGTACCAGAGGGGAAGAGGTTAATTAATTGATCAATGTAATTAAGTAGTCAAACAAATCGATAAGAGTGAGAGGGGCTGTTGCAATGACTCAGACCTGAATGTTTACCTGTAGCATCGGGGAGGGGGGTTTCCTGGGGTTGGGAAGGTATGGGGGCAGGAGGAGGGGGCAGGGAAAGGATAAGTTAATGACCTGTCAATCAAAAGGAAGGGTCCTTTTAGCAGAACAATAGTTTAATGACCTGTCAATCAAAGGAGAACAATAGGTTTGCCACTGTGTGCATACCTGCCCCTAATGTAGGCAACCTGCACTAACAAAATGCGCCAGAACGAAGCTTATCCTCCTACTACAAACATGGGCATTTCTGAGAAACAAACACATCATGTCATTCTGAATGGAGAGAAGTCTTCAGACGTAAAAGTAAATTCGGGTTTGCCCCAGGGGAGTGTTATAGGATCATGGATTTTCACATGGTAGGTAATATCAGAAGTTCCATGAGGCAATTCATGAACAATGCTGTTGTATACAGAGAAGTCGCTTCGCTAGGAAATTGTAGAGAAATGCAAGAAGACCTGCACAGCATAGACCAGGGAGTGGCAACTGATCCACAACATAAACAAATGTGACATATGGTGAATACTCGGACAGCAAGACCCTTTACTGTATGATCACACAATTACGGAATTATCACTGGAAGCAGTTCATTGCACAAAATACCTAGGAGTATGCCTACAGAGAGTAATTTGAAATGGAACAACCACCAGAATTAATGGCGAATAAGGTAGTCCGAGATTTTCTGGAAGAGTCCTCAGGAAACGTCGTCCACCAACAAAGGAAGTAGCTTACAAAACAATACTTGAATACTGTTTGTCAGTATGGGATCAGTAACAGACAGGACTGATACAGGAAATAGAGAACATCCAAAGAAGAGCAACATGTTTCGTTACATGTTCGTTTAGTAAGTGCGAAAGCGTAACAGAGATGCTCCTGTTAAGTTCCGAGGACATACGTTCCTAGAATAGCCAACCAATATATAGCTTCCTCGTACGTATCTGTGGTGAAAAGACCATCAAGGTAAAATGTGAGACATTCCAAACCACACGGGTGCTTATCTGCAATTGTTCTCCCGGCGAGCCATACGCAACTGGAACAGGAAATAGGTGGAAGTGACACTGGTACACAAAGTACCCTCTGCCACACACAGTGAGATGACTTGCAGAGTTTAGATGTAGATGTAGACGTAATCTGAATTCAGGCAGAGTACGTCTTTACACTCTGTTTCAAGAGAAAACGCGAAGTTTTCAGTTGCGATGTTTAATACATTCATATACGACAGTGTGTCCAATCGCTCCCGCCAAATCTTGCGATATTACATTTATATCTTCCACTGTTAAACTATACGTAGACTAGCCCTTCCATAATGGTGTGATGTGTCATTTGGCTTAGTGGCCCAGTTCTAATGAAATGTGCCTTGAAATTTTGCGTCATCTACAGGTGTAAATTTTACAATTTTACAGTACGAGAGACTTATTCATAAATTGTGTCTTTTCTTCTGCTCTTTGTTTTATGAAACTAATAAGAGTCAAGTCTGACGTGTAGTTTTAGTATTTAGGGTTATGCTGCTCAGATAATGGTTCAAAAATTAAAGTAAATAGTATCTGTTAGTGCCTAATTTCCTCAGTTAAACATTTTATTGGACCTTGCTATAACATATTCGATGGAAATAATTATGTGTGTTTGTGTGTGTGTGTGTGTGTGTGTGTGTGTGTGTGTGTGTGTGTGTGTGTAAGAGAGAGAGAGAGAGAGAGAGAGAGAGAGAGAGAGAGAGAGAGAGAGAGAGAGAGAGAGAGAGGGAGAACATTGTTGTATAGTGACCCCCAAATTGCCACTACTAAGTAACAAAGCTCGATGAATCTTGCACCCTCCAAAAAAAGAAATGATACAGTATAGCACAGAGGTGACTGAAAGAAATACACAGACGAACGGGAATGACAGCTTTATTCAAAAACAATAATTATACTGAAGTCACCGCGATTCATGACGATACCCTGAACATCACAAACGGTGGGACTTGCTTCTTTGGTATGAATAGGGACTGTGATTGCTATGTTCAGATGCAGGCTGATTTGATGGCCTCTCACTCACAGTTCCAGTCAATACTGGCTGTGGCCACACAGCTTGAAGCTGTTGCAATGGGCATCAGCGTGGGGGATAGGGCGTGAAATCTGAAATCCAACAGCTGCCAAGTGTTCCCCTATCGGCCAACTACAAGTTGATGCCCCGGTTACTGCCAGCAGTCGGTTAATCCCCAACCCATTGTCTAACGGGAGGTCGTCCCGATGAGTAGCAGGCAGCGAAAGACTTTGTAGAGGGCTGATCGAAAGGCCTTCCTGGTTCGTCTGACAAACAGGCTTAAGACACTAGCTGTGGCTGATAAAGATCCTGAGCCAGAAACAGTCGCTTGCCCTGTTTTAGAATAAGCCTCTCAGCCTGTAAGATATGGGTAAGTTACAGACAGTAGGATTACTGGTAGTTGGGAGCTGCAATGTTAGGCACGTTATGGGGGGACATGGCTGCCAAGATAGAGAAGAACTCCAGTGTGCACTCTGTGAGCATACCACAGGAAATCATCCAAGATGTGGAATGGGTCCTTCTGGACGCCATGAAGAGCACAGGGTGCAGCCAATTGCAGGTGGTAGCTCATTCATTACTAAAAACGTGTGCCTTTGTGGATCAAAAGAGATTATCTCTGGCAAAAAATTAAATGAGCGTGTGGCATCATTGGCCGGGAGACCCCATCTGGGGAAGTTCGGCCACCAAGTGAAAGTCTTATTTCAGTCGACGTCACTCTGAGCGACTTTCGTGCCGGTGCTGAGGATGAAACGATGATGAGGACAACGCAACACCCAGTCCCCGAGCGAAGAAAATCTCCAACCAGCCCGGGAATCAAACTCGGGCCCACTTACATGGGAGGCGAACACGTTACCACCCATCTAACAAGGCGGACATTATCTCTGGTATTGGACAGTTAGCTGAATCAGTGAAGACTGACAGTCTTGCTGACATGATGAAGGCAGAGCTCACCAGCTGTAGCATCGTCGACAGAACCGATTGTGCACCTTTGTTGCAGAGCCGAGTAGAGGGTCTGGATCAGAGGCTCAGACAGTTCTACAACAATCTACGCTGCATATTCCTTGACTTGCGCCATAGAGTGGTGGTTATCGGGTCCCGCTTAATAGGTCGAGAGTCGACTACACATAGCAGGTGCCTACGTGAGTACCAGGAGCTGGTGAGATGGACTGGGCTTTTTCTTTAGGTTAGAAGATTTCTGGAAAGAACAAGAACTGTTTCAATGTCAACGGGTGCAGGTCACACACAGGACAAGAGTTCACCTAGAAATCATTAGTGTTATAGTAGAACACTGTCCTAGCTGTGTTGGCGCAGAACCAGACTCCAGGTGCTAATGGAAAACACTGAAGCACAAATCATTATAGGTACTGAAACCTTGCTACAGCCAGAGACGGATTCAAAGGACCTAACAAAGCTTGGTGACGTATTTGTTGCTGTTAGGAAAAGCTTTTTAAATAGAACAAACGTTATTAACACTCTATACCTGTATTCCTTATGCGTACATATTTATTTCTCACCGTAGTCACTCTGGCAATGAACACATTTCCCCCAACGAGAGACCAGTTTGTTGAACCATCACAGTAGAATGACTTTGTTGACGGAGCCACAACCTCACTTATGCTTGCACCGCTTCATCACTTTCAAAGTGAAATCCTGGAAGGTGTTCTTCAGTTTTTCGAAACAGATGAAAATCGAATGGGGCCAAGTAAGGACGTACAGAGGGTGATCGATGACAGTGAATCCAAGGCGTCGGACTATTGCAGATGTGTGGTCTGGAATTTTCATGCTGAAGGAAAGGGTGTTCCATGTGTGGACAAACTCTTCGACTTCGAAATACGATTGCAGCACACTGTTTCTCACGCATCGACATAGTTACTTAACACGCCACCATATTACTTGCTACGATTCGGAGCCCTCTTGTGGCAGAGGGCTGCATATACGTAGACATGAAAAACAAAGATGTAATATATTGATAATATTTGTTTTATTTTAAAAGCTTTAAAACTTTCATGTAAAATACTCGGAGACTTCACTTTTCAGCACACTCTCCTAGAAGCAGCCCAAGTTACTGTGAGTTCGTATCGGTAGAGGTTATACTTGACGACCGACCTCCAGTTTCAGATAAAAAGTTACTAAAAAATTCAAGACTTGAATCTCATTTAAGACAGGTACCCTACTCATGCAGTTATACTTGGTGATGACTTCACTCTACCCTCAATATGTTGGCGGAAATACATGTTTAAAGTCGATGGTAGGCATAAGAAATTCGACGGAAATCGTAATACACGCTTTCTCCGAAAATAATTTTGAGCACTTAGTTCAGGAGCCCATTCAAAGTGTACATTGTTGCGAAAAACTACTCGATCTCTTAGCAACAAATAATCATGAGCAAATAGGGAGCCTTATGATGGACCCAGGGATAATCACAAGGTCGTTTTAGCGAGAATGAATATCGTAGCATCCAAACCCATCAAAAATAAGCGCAAAATACATCTCTTAAAAAAAAAAAGAATTGAATCCATTTCATTCCTTCCGAAACCACTGTGAATGTGTAGACCAGATGTGACTTACATTCATAGAAATGGTATCGACAACAACGGAAAGATTTATACTAAATAAATTAATAGGAGACGGAACTAACACCACACGGCATACAAAACATCTCAGGACACTGTTGCAGAAGCAACGAAAAAGGTTTGTCAAATTTATAAGAACACTAAATCCCCAGAATGGCGAAGTTTTACAGAAGCTAGAAATTTAGCGCCAACTACAATGCGAGATGCTTTTAATAGTTTCCACAATGAAACTCTGTCTCGAAATTAGGCAGAATATCCAAAGAGATTGTGGTCGTATGTGAAGTACAACAGTGGTAAGACACAGTCAATACCTCCACTGCAAGGGTTATGTTACCCACGACAATGTCACTAAAGCGGAGTTAATAAAAATGGTTTTCAGAATTTTGTTAACCAAATAAGATGAATAAATACTCCAGAATTCGAATCGAGAACTGCTGCCAACATAAGTAACTTAGAAGTAGATATCCTCGGTCTAGCAAAACAGCTTAGTGAAGGCAAGTCCTCCAGTCCAAATTATATACCAGTCAGATTCCTTTTACAGTATGCTGATATAACAGCTCCGTATTTAACAAATATATACTCCATGAAAATCCGTACCTAAAGACAGGAAAGTTGCATACGTTACGCCAATACTCAAGAAAGGAAGTAAGAGTAATCCGATGAATTACGCTCTCATATTACTAACGTCGATTAGCAGTAGGATTCTGGAACAAACGCTGTGTTCGAACATTATGATTTATCTCGAAGAATACGATTTATTGCAAACAGACAACACGGGTTCGAAAATATCGGTCTTGTGAAACACAAGTAGCTCTTTATTCTCACGAAGTAATATGTATGCTAACGACCCAGGGATCTCAATTTGATTCCATATATCTAGATTTCCATTCCTCACAAGCAACTTCTAATCAAATTGCGTGCCTGAGGAGTACAGTTTCAGTTGTGACAAGATTCGTGATTTCTTGTCAGAAAGCTCACAGTTCGCAATCACTGATGGAAAGTCATCGAGTAAAATGGAAGTGATATCTGGTGTTCCCCAAGGAAGTGTTGTGGATCCTCTGTTGTTCCTAATCTTCATAAACGATTAAGAGACAACCTGAGCAGCTGCTTAGACTGTTTGCATATTGTAGCGGCACCACTGCTTAGGATAGGGAAAGTTACTTTTGTGCAATATTCTGAGCACAAGTTATAGCCAGGTGCGGGCCAGGTTGCAGTGAGTTGCAAAGTAGAATAGGGGCCACAGGGTCGTCAAATTACTGAAAGAGTACACGTAGTGATTTTGCATGTCGCAAATCACAGGCAGAAGGGGCCCACTGGCCAACCCAGCGTGTTATGAGTACGTGACACGAAGAGGTGCATATGGCAAAGCAGAGGCGCACAGCCACGTATAAATAGGGTGCAGGTTTCTAACAAGATTCATTCAAGTGTGGCAGTTCTCCTGGATGGTGGGGCGTGTCACACCACCAGCTACACGCAGGAGCAGATGGGGCACCATTGCTCCAGTCCACAGCGGGTCGCTGGTTCGACCCTCTGAGGCCGATGCAGGGTCCGTAGGCAGCCAGCAGTGGGCCACTCCTCGGCTCGCTAACGTGGGCAGTCGTCCTGGCTTCAGACACACACGAGAGGCATCCCGAGGCGAGGGCCGCAGATTCGGATTCCAGATCACAGGCGCTTGTTGTCGCCGTGATCTCGGCCACACCACTGAGAAGCATGCAACTGGCCGCCTGTGGCTCACACCGAGCGGCGCTGAGTTGGCAGGGTCACAGACCACTGAGCCAACTGTCAGCATCCTGATGACGCCGAAGCTCTGCCGCCATAAAAGGTCGACACACAGCAGTGTGTGCATGGGTTGCTGAGACAACCATTCCGCGCCAAGCCGTTTCGCAAACAGTGAAGTGGTGTCCTCAGCCTTGCGGGACCCAGTGATGCAGATCGAGAGGAATGGGAACATTGTAACTGGAAACAATAAATCACTTGGAAGGACCGGACGAGTCTTAATAAGGTGCCTTCTACCTCTTCCCGCTACATTTGGTCATCCTGATACATTCGGTGGCAGTAGTTGCCACTACAATATGATACTATTATTTACTGTGTAATAAAGTCATCAGGAAATCAAAACCCATTGCAAAATGATGTAAACAAGATATCTGCATTGATGGAAAAGTGACAGTGGAGCCTAAATAATGAAAAGTGTGAGGTTATGCGCAAGAGTACTTAAAGCAATACTTTAAATTTCTGTTACACGATAAATCACGCAAATCTACAGGCTGTCATTCCAACTAAATAGATGGAAATTACAATTATACCCAACTTCAGTTGGAGCGATCATATAGACAATGCTGTGGGGAAGTCAAATCAAAAACTGCGTTTTATTGTCTGAAGACTTACAAGATGCAACAGCTCTACTAAAGAGCTTCCCTATACTATGCTTGACCGTCGCCTGCTAAAGTATTGCACTGCAATTGTGTTCCTTACTAGATAGAACTGACGGAGGACATCAAAAATTTCAAAGAAGGGCAGCTCATTAAGTATTATCGCGAAGTTGGGGAAAGAGTGTCACAGATATGATATGCGATTTCGGGTGAAATCACTAAAAGAAACGCATTTTTCGCTGCGGAGAGATCTCATCAGCAAATTTTGATCTTCACCATTCCCCAAAACGCCGCGCGTGATTAGCTGAGCGGGCTAGGACGCTGCAGTCGTGGACTGTGTGGCTGGTCCCGGCAGAGGTTCGAGTCCTCCCACGGGCATGGGTGTGTGTGTTCGTCCTTAGGATAATTTAGGTTAAGTAGTGTGTAAGCTTAGGGACTGATGACCTTAGCAGTTAAGTCCCTTAAGAGTTCACACGCGTGCATTCCTCCCCTCCCCCCCCCACCCCCACCCCACCCCCCAAAAAAAAAATTGTTGACACCCGCCTACATAGGGAGAAATGATCATTGTAACATAATAGAGAAATTAAAGCTCTCACGGAAAGATTTAACTGTTCGTTTTTCCTGCACATTATTAGAGAATGGAAAGGTAGAGAAAGACTGTGAAAGTGCTTCGATGAACCCTCTGCTGGGAACATAAAAAGTGAGTTGAGGAGTAGTGACGTAGATGTAGGTGTGGGTGCCTCATGGTGGGGTAAACTGTTTCAATGTGAGTGACTGGAAATAATGTCCGTCAGTGATATTCCTGATCGCTGAGCATCACGAAAAATTTTTGCGGTGAATCTATAGGCCCAATAATGGCCCTTCATTCTAAGAAATTTCGGATTAAAATACAGGTAGTTCTAAAACCTTCTTGTACCAAAATTACTGAAAAAACTGTAACAACTAGCTCCAGTCTCCGTACACAATGACATCTATTTATCCATTGCTGGTGGTACAGACAATCAGTCTTCTGAAGTAGTTCTGAACACGTTCTCTGAAAACGGTCTTGAGCAGCTAGTTTGGCAACCCACGAGCAACGGAAATATTTTAGTTCTTGTAGCTACAAACAGGCCTAACCCTATCAACAGTGTTGATATAAAGACAGAGATTAGTGATCATGATGTCAACAGAGCGACGATGGTTCCTTAAGTTTGTAAATCATCAAGAATGCTAGAAGAATATTTAAGTTGGAATGAACAGAGAAGCTGGTGTTAGCACCGTACTTAGAAAATGACTGGACATAATTTAGTTCCATTATGACTGTTGTAGAGGAATTATTGGCAAAGGTTAATGTGACTGTAAGTCGCGCTATGGGAGAAATATGTGTCAAGGAAGGGGATTAATGATCAGAAAATAACCACCGTGTTTTAATAACAAAATTCTGAAAATGCTGAGGAATCAGAGACTGTTGCACTCTTGGTTAAAAAAGAAGCACAAATGAAGAAATGCAAAAGTTAATAGAAATTCGTATGTTTGTAAAAAGATCGGTGCGCCAAGCATACAGCTACGATTTTCCTACCTTAGTGAAAGATTTTGCCGAGAAGACGTAAAATCACCGAGCTGGTCGGAATCTGGTGTGGGAATAAGCAGAAATTTTAAATTTCGCGTTTTAGAAATCATTCACCCAGCAGTATCGTACGCACGTACCTTCCTTTGGCCGTCGCACAAACTCCCATATGGAGACATCCCTGGCGTATAGAACTGAAAAAGTCGAAAACAAGTAATTCGCCAGATCCTGATGGAATTCCATTTCGGTGATACAGATAGTGCTCTCACCACTGGCCCGTTACTTAGCTTGCATTTAGCCCATAGCGAATCTCTCGTGCAGCATAAGGTCCCAAGCGACTGGAAAAATCACGGATAAAGAAGGGTAAAAAAAACGGGCCCAATGATTACAGACCAATATCATTAACATTGATTAGCTACAAAACTCTTGAACATATTCTACGAGTGCGTGCTGAAAGGTAACGCCTCCAAATCTTTTATTCTGTTCTCATTATCGGTTGAGGTATTACATGTCGTGCATATCACTCAATCGATTTTCCCGCTTCTCTGACACAAGTTAAGCCTCGTGCCACTTAGACGGCTCCAAAGTACAGCGCCTAACATGGCGGTCTGTGACGTAACTATGTAAGTGCGTGAGAAATACCGTCCAGTAATCGAGTTTCACGAATTCGGAGAGTTCGTCCACGCTGAGCACCCTCATCTTCATGACAATGCCAGACCACACTCGAGCTCTGCGACATTTGCATCAAACCGACGCCTTGGATTCACTGTCGTCGATCATCCTTCATACAGTCCTGACTTGCCCCCATCCAACTTTCATCTGTTTCCAAAACTTAAAAAACGCCTTCGAAGACAACACTTTGGTACTGAGGGAGCGGTGCAAGCACAGATGAGGTTGTGGCTCCGTCAACAAATTCAAGCATTCTACACTGATGGTATCAACTAACTGGTCTCTCGTTGGAGGAAATGTGTTCGCTGCCAGAGTGATTATGTAGCTCCTGTAGACATGAAGAATAAAGATGTGGAAAGTTAATAAAGTTCGTTTTATTTAAAGATCTTTAAAAGTTTTCATTAATAATTCGGAGGCATTAATATTCAGCTCGTCCTCGTAGTTTCGAACATAACAAATTTTCTTGAGATAGAAGTGCTTCTGTCCACAAATCAGCACTGATTTAGAAAGCATTGTTCTTGCGAAACTCAGCTTGCCATTTCCTTGCCTAACATCCTGCGAACCATGGATGAAGAGCAACAGGGAGATTTCATATTCCTGGATTCTCCTAACGCATTCGATATGTTGCATCACTGTAGACTGTAACGAAGGTCTGAACGTACGCAATATGTTCCCAGAAACGTGAGTGGCAACAAAACGTTTTAAGTAATAGAACCCAGTACATCGCTTTCGACGGCGAATGTTCTCCAGAGACAGAATTCGGCAGGAGTGCCCCATGGAAGTGAGATAGGACCGCTCTCGTTCTCTGTAAACGTAAATGATCTCACGGACAGGGTGAGCAGCACCTGCGACTGTTTGCTAGTAAAGCAGCAGTATATGGAAAAGCACCGTCGTTGAATGACTGTTGAAGGATGTAGCATGACTTAGACAAAATTTCTATTTGGTATGAAGAAAGGTACCTCGTTCGAAATGCAGAAAAATGTAAATTAGTACAGATGACTAGGAAAAACAATCCTATAATGTTCGAATACAGTATTAATGGTATACTGCTTGACACAATCATTTCGATTACATACAGCGAGTTACAAAAAGGTACGGCCAAACTTTCAGGAAACATTCCTAACACACAAAGAAAGAAAAGATGTTATGTGGACATGTGTCCGGAAACGCTTAATTTCCATGTTGTAGCTCATTTTAGTTTCGTCAGTATGTATTGTACTTCCTCGATTCGCCGCCAGTTGGCACAATTGAAGGAAGGTAATGTTGACTTCGGTGCTTGTGTTGACATGCGACTCATTGCTCTACAGTACTAGCATCAAGCACATCAGTACGTAGCATCAACAGGTTAGTGTTCATCACGAACGTGGTTTTGCAGTCAGTGCAATGTTTACAATTGCGGAGTTGGCAGATGCCCATTTGATGTATGGATTAGCACGGAGCAATAGCCGTGGCGCGGTACGTTTGTATCGAGACAGATTTCCAGAACGAATGTGTCCCGACAGAAAGACGTTCGAAGCAATTGATCGGCGTCTTAGGGAGCACGGAACATTCCAGCCTATGACTCGCGACTGGGGAAGACCTAGAACGACGAGGACACCTGCAATGGACGAGGCAATTCTTCGTGCAGTTGACGATAACTCTATTGTCAGCGTCAGAGAAGTTGCTGCTGTACAAGGTAACGTTGACCATGTCACTGTATGGAGAGTGCTACGGGAGAACCAGTTGTTTCCGTATCATGTACAGCGTGTGCAGGCACTATCAGCAGCCGATTGGCCTACACAGGTACACTTCTGCGAATGGTTCACCCAACAATGTGTCAATCCTCATTTCAGTGCAAATGTCCTCTTTACAGATAAGGCATCATTCCAACGTGATCAAATTGTAAATTTTCAGAATTAACATGTGTGGGCCGATGAGAATCCGCACGCACGTCATCAACACAGATTTTCTGGTAACGTTTCGGCAGGCATTGTTGGTTATGTCTTGATTGGGCTCCATGTTCTTCCACCTACGATCAAAGGAACACGTTATCATGATTTCATACGGGATACTCTACCTGTGCTGCTAGAACATGTGCCTTTACAAGAATAACACGACATGTGGTTCGTGCGCGATTGAGCTCCTGCACATTTCAGTCGAAGTGTTTGTACGCTTCTCAACAACAGATTCGGTGACCGATGGATTGGTAGAGGCGGACCAATTCCACGGCCTCCACGCTCTCCTGACCTCAACCCTCTTGACTTTCGTTTATGGGAGCATTTGAAAACTCTTGTCTACGCAACCCCGGTACCAAATGTAGATACTCTTCGTGCTCGTATTGTGGACGGCTGTGATACAATACGCCATTCTCAAGGGCTGCATCAGAGCAACAGGGATTCCATGCGACGGAGAGTGGATGCATGTATCCTCGCTAACGGAGGACATTTTGAACATATCCTGCAACAAAGTGTTTGAAGTCATGCTGGTACGTTCTGTTGCTGGGTGTTTCCATTCCATGATTAATGTGATCTGACGAGAAGTAATAAAATGAGCTCTAACATAGAAAGTAAGTGTTTCCAGACACGTGTCCACATAACATATTTTCTTTCTTTGTGTGTGAAGAATGTTTCCTGAAAGTTTGGTCGTACCTTTTTGTAACACCCTGTATAAAGGCGTAACGCTGCAAAGTGGTATGAAATGGAACGAGCATGTGAGGAAGGTAGTAGTGAAGGCGAATGGTAGACGTCGGTTTGTTCGGAGAATTTTAGGAAAATTTAGCTCATCTATAAAGGAGATCGAGAGTAGGACACTTGTGCAGCTCATTCTTGAGTACTGCTCGACTGTTTGGGATCCCCATCAAGTCAGATTAAAGAAAGACATCAGAACGATCCAGAGGCGTGCTGCTAGATTTGTTGCTGGAGGGTTCGATCAATACCCAAATACACTGAAGAGCCAAAGAAACTGGTACACCTGCCTAATATCGTGTAGCACCCCCGTGAGCACGCAGAAGAACCAGAAGTGCCGCAACACGAAGTGGCATCGACTCGACTAATGTCTGAAGTAGTGCAAGAGGGAATTGGTATCATTAATCCTGCAGGGCTGTCCATAAATCCGTAAGGGTACAAGGGGGTGGAGATCTCTTCTGAACAGCACGTTGTAAGGCTTTCCAGATATGCTCAATATTGTTCATGTCTGGGGAGTTTGGTGGCCAGCGGAAGTGCTTAAACTCAGAAGAGTGTTACTGGAGCCACTCTGTAGCAACTCTGAGCGTGTGGAGTATCGTATTCTCCTGCTGGAATTGCCCAAGGCCGTCGGAATGCACAATGAATGGATGCAGGTTATCAGACAGTATGCTTACGTACGTGTCACCTGTCAGAGCCGTATCGAGACGATCTGGGGTCCCATATCACTCCAACTGCACACGCCCCACACTATTACAGAGCCTCCACCACCTTGAACAGTGCCATGCTGATATGCAGGATCCATGGATTCGCGAGGTTGTCTCCATACCCGTACACGTCCATACGCTCGACAGAATTTCAAACGAGACTCGTCCGACCAGGCAATATGTTTCCAGTCATCAACAGTCCAATGTCGGAGTTGATGGGCCCAGGCGAGGCGTAAAGCTTTGTGTCGTGCAGTCATCAAGGGCACACGAGTGGGTCTTCAGCTCCGAAAGCACACATCAGTAATGTTTCGTTGAATGGTTCACACGCTGACACTTGTTGATGACCCAGTATTGAAATCTGCAGCAATTTGCGGAAGGGTTGCACTTCTGTCACGTTGAACGATTCTCTTCAGTAGTCGTTGGTCTCGTTCTTGCAGAAGCTTTCTTCGGCCACGGCGATGTCGTTGATTCGAGGTTTTACCGGATTCCTGATATTCACGGTACTCTCGTGAAATGGTCGTACAGGAAAATCCCCACTTCATCGCTACGTCGGAGATGCTGTGTCCTATCGCTCGACTTTAACATCACGTTCAAACTCACTTAAATCTTGATAACATGCCGTTGTAGCAGCAGTAACCGATCTAAAAAACTGCTCCAGACACTTGTTGTCTTATACAGTCGTTTCCTATTGCAGCGCCGTATTCTGCCTGTTTACATATCTCTGTAACTGAATACGCATCTTTTATCGGTTTCTTTGGCGCTTCAGTATATTACAGAGACACTTCGTGTACTCAAATGGGAAATCTTGGAGGGGAAACTATGTTCTTTCCACGAAATACACTTGAGAAAATTTAGAGAACCGATACTTTCAGCTGATTGCCGTCAATGTTCATACGGTGTAAGGATCGCGAAGACAAGATAAGAGGTTTTACGGCATGTGCGAGGCATTGAGAGTCGTTTTCCCTCGCTCCATTTGTGGGTGGAACGCGAAAGCAAATGGCTAGTAGCGGTACAAGTTACGCTCTGTGACGCGCCATACAGTGGCTTGGGGAGTATGTGTGAAGATGTAGATGCGTATTTTGGAAAACTCAGCTTTGTTTCTTTAAGTTTACCTGTTGTAAATCCCGAAAGGCATGTAGTGCTGCCGGACACCTTTGAGACGAACTGCCTGTATTGCTAGCCAGTCTGTTCCAGGTGCTGGACCGCCAGCGGAAATTATATGATTCAGAATGGTCGGAGTCTAATTAAAGAATGTTGGAATCTGTCGTTCTTTCTTAGAAATGACTGTCTCTTAACGCATTTGTATAGAACAGGAACAGCAGAGGATCTACAACACTTCCTTGGGCAATGCCAGAGATCACTTCTGTTTTGCTCGATGACTTTCCGTCAGTTGCTACGAATTGTGACCTTACCATTCTGACAGGAAATCACAATTGCTATCGTACAGCTTAGACCATGCCTTATAGGCTCGCTATTTGATTAGAAGCCGCTTGAGAGTAAAGGCATATAAAAAAAACTTCTGAATATCTAGAAATATGGAATCAATTTGAGGTCCCCTGTAGTTAGTTCACGAGATTAAAGACATGGTTGTGTTTCACATGGACGATATTTTCTGAAAGCATGTTATGTGTCCTAGACCGTTACCTTCGAGCTGATTCACGAAATTCGAGCACAGTGTATGTTTCAAAATGCTACTGCAAACCCACGTCAGTGATACGAGTCTTTAATTTTGCGGATTACTCCTATTTCCTTTATATGTGACATGTCGGAATTTCCAGTCGTTAGGTTCAGATCTTTCGTCGAGCGAGCGGTTGTATATGATTGCTAAGTGCGGACTTATTCTATCAGAATATTTAGAAAGGAATCTGATTGGTATACAGTCTAGACCAGAAGACTTCCATTTTTTAAGTGATTTGAGTTGCTTCTATTTTGCTACTATTTTAGTAAGTTACACACATGTTACTCCCTTGCAATCTCTTCATAGGCTCCTTCCAGTGCCACAGAATTTAGGATATAGTTCCAGTGGTGTGATGAGTGGTACTTGCTCTTAATTTAGAAAAATGCAAGTTAATGCGGATGAGTAGGAAAATCAATCCGCGTAATATTCGAATACAGTATTAGTAGTGTATTGCTTGACAAAGTCACATTGATTAAATATTTGGGCGTAACGTTGCAGAACGCTGTGAAATGGAACGAGCAGGTAAGAACTGTAATAGGATAACGCGAACGTTCGACTTCGATTTATTGGGAGAATTTTAAGGAAGTGTAGCTTACCAATAAAGGAGACAGCGTATAGAACACTGGTGAGACCCACTCTTCTGTACTGCTCGAGTATGTGGGCTCATCAGGTCGGATTAAAGGAAGACATCGAAGCAGTTCAAAGGTGTGCTTCTAGATTTGTTACAGATAGGTCCGATCAGCATGCAAGTATGAGGAGCGTTTGAAAGGTCAGTGCAAAAATAAACACTACTTACGTGTTTGGGGTAATGCTTTTTTTATTTTTCGACATACTCTCCTTTTAGACTTATACACTTCGTCCAATGCTGTTCTAATTTATTGATATCTTCCGAATAATAGGAATTGTCCAAGTCTGCAAAATGGCTATTAGTTGCTGCAATCACCTCCCTGTTTCAATAAAATCTTTGTCAAGCGGGCCATTTCTTCAAATTGGGAACAAATAGTAGTCCGAGGGAGCCAAGTCTGGAAATTAGGGGGGATGTGAAAAGAGTTTTAATCCTATTTCCATTAATTTTGTGATCACAACTGCTGAGGTATGCGATGGTGTGTTGTCGTGATAGAAAAGAACTTTTTTGGGGTCCAATCGCCAGCGTTTATCTTGCACCTCGGTTTTCAAACGATCCAATAACGATGAATAATATGCATGTGCAATAGTTTTACCCTTTTCCAGATAGTCTATGAGGATTATCCGTAGCGAATCCCAAGACAGTCGCCATAACCTTTCCAGCAGAAGGAATGGCCTTCGCCTTTTTTGGTGCAGATTCTCTCTTTGTAACCCAATGTTTAGATTGTCGTTTGGGTCAGGAGTATAGTAATGTATCCATGTTTCATCCACAGTGACGAAACGATGCTTAAAGTCCTGCGAATTCTTCCTGAACAGTTGCAAACCACCCTTGCAACACTTCACACGATATCATTTTTGGTCAAGCGTGAACAGTTACAGAACCTATCTTGCGGATAGCTTTCTCATGTCCAAATGTCTGTGCAAAATATTATGTTCCTGTTCATTCGAGATGCCCACAACTCTACCAATCTCACAAACCTTAGCTCTTCTGTCATTCATCACCATATCATGGATTTTATCAATGATTTCTGGAGTCGTAACCTCCACAGGGCATCCAGAACTTTCAGCATTACTTGTGCCCCTACGGCCACTCCAAAAATTTTGAAACCACTTATAAACTGTCCTAATCGAAGGTGCAGAATCACTGCAATGTTTATCAAGCTTCTCTTTAGTCTCTTGAGGCGTTTTGCCTTTCATAAAGTAATTTTTGATCACCACACGAAATATTTTTTCGTTCATTTTTTGACAACCACTCGACTTCCTTGAGTCACACGAATGCCAAACACAAAGAAATAGATGGCTGAAACTTGGTGTATGTTCTTGCCAAAGATGCTACTAATTAAACATGACCTCGATACGCGCCGGTGGTGCCATCTATCGGACTTTTCAAACGCCCCCGTATTATGGAGATGCTTCGTGAACTCAAATGGCAAACCCTGGAGGCAGTAAGATGTTCTTTTCGCTAGGCACAATTACGAAAATGTAGAGAACCGGCATTTGAGGTTGACAGCAGAACGATTCTGCTGTTGCCAACGTCCGTTTGGCTTAAGGACCACGAAGACGAGAAATCTTGGCTCGTAGAGAGTGGGACAGGAAAGAAAATGGCTAGCAGTAGTAGACCTACAAGGTGCTGCCCGCAAAGCACCGTATGGTGGCTTGCGGAGTTTGTATGTTGATGTAGGTTAAAAAAGCAAAGTTGATGTCACAATTCTGCAGCTATAAACGTTAAAAATTACATACAGACGTCATAAAATTCGTCACGCCTTTCGCTATAACTAATCTAAAGCCTCTGCACTATATTTTAATTCGTCCCGGATATATATGTCGTAGCTGCTTCACGCTGTTTGTGGAAATTCTCCGTTTGATCCTACGGTGTTTGTTAGTCTACAACGGAGTACAGTGCTGAACGCCCTTCGGGAATGTGGGGAGACGGGCCAATGGGTCTAGCAGCAGTCTGTGCTTTCAAGTTATCGAGTGGTTTGTTCCTCATTCCAATATAATCATTTATGGGATGGTTTTTTACCCTGAGAGTGATGTTGCAGATTTTTTGTCAGACGCTGTATCTGCTCCATTCATCAGGCAGGTAGATACATATGATAAAAAAACTTTGCGAGCCAGTGAAGCGGAGTCTGCGAATAATGTAGCCATGCGCTCCGTTTTCGGGACTAGACCGGAAGCCACGTAACATGCTGACAAAAACAGCGGTAGTGGTGGCCTCCGCTAAACTGTAGCCATTAACGCGTCAGTAGGGAATCAGGCTACCTGACAAGGGAACTCCATTCATAACGGGCGAAACACGGAAGGAGTTGTTAGCAATGTGTGAAGTTTTGTATCCCGCCTGGATAGGCGGCGCGTGTGTCTGCTCCTGTGAACTGCTGCTGTAATATAGGCCGAGAGTGAAGGAAGCGAGTAGGAGCAGGAGAGGTGAAGAACTTCGGTACTGCATGTAACTTTAACACTTTTAATAGAGTCAAAAACACAAGTAAATATCAAATGTATAGGTAACTTTGGCGCCGGCCAGTGTGGCCGAACGGTTCTAGACGCTTCAGTCTGGAACCGCGCGACCGCTACGGTAGCAGGTTCGAATCCTGCCTCGGGCATGGATGTGTGTGATAGGTTAGTTAGGTTTAAGTAGCTCTAGGTCTAGGGGACTGATGACCTCAGATGTTAAGTCCCACAGTGCTCAGAGCCATTTGAATCATAATTTTGGCTACGATGAGCACGTAGTGTGGCGTCCCCGCACTCAGAATGGTTCAAATGGCTCTGACCACTATGGGACTCAACATCTTAGGTCATAAGTCCCCTAGAAATTAGAACTACTTAAACCAAACTAACCTAAGGACATCACACACACCCACGCCCGAGGCAGGATTGGAACCTGCGACCGTAGCGGTCCCGCGGTTCCGGACTGCAGCGCCAGAATCGCACGGCTACCGCGGCCGGCCGTCCCCGCACTCCAACCGCGTGCTGATATTGTCGACGCCGTAGAGCTGCTACTGCCACAGCTCTCGCAGTGGAGTTGAGACACAATGCGCGATGACGTAGGTCCCCGTTGGTGAACTGGAGACAGAAGTGCGAACTCGTACGATGGATGCTGCTTCTGATTTAAGATTGAATGATTCAATGCCCGGATATGCAGTAGTTGCTAAATCTTATCCGCATCGTACACACCATCAATTGCGAGGAAACATTGTAATTATCAGTCTTCTCGTACGTTGTTGGCTCGTTGCTGTGGAGTTGTTGAACGTGTATGAAGCGAGATCCACAGATACTCTTTGATCACGTCTGAGTGAACCTACGCCGTAATGTTAAAAACATGTTCATAAATTCTCTTTTTAATTAATGAAGTAGGTATTTTGATATTCAGATTAAATTGTCCCTGCTGAACAGTCGTTGGTTAACTATCATTGATTAAATCACTTAATGATGTAGTCCACGCTGGATATTTCACTTGAAACGAAGAGTTTATCGTCCCTTGGCCACTAAATACTTTATAACTTTCGCACCACACGCAGTTGGTTCGTAAAGTCAGTTCTATTAAAATTAAGTTTCTCGACAATTACGACAACTTGACTCTTCAGCGTAATTGTATTATCTTCGTGAAGTCGTGTAATTGTATCCTACTCGAGACTAATTGAGTGTAGTCCTTTGATATACTATCCACTCTTCTTTTTGTTCCAACTATTTGAAACGCAAAACAATCTCGTCGCGTTCCGTACTCTCAATAACTAAGACAAGAATTGTTCTCGCACGTCTTTACAGAACGAGAGCCAGCAAGCGACTTCTTCTGTGAAAGAGTATTGTAGGCGCATTGGATTTCTTCGTTGCGCTTACAACTCTCTTCCACATAAAAGTTATCTCTGACTATCATCACCTAGGACTTAGCTTTCAAGATATTAATTGCTATTATCACTTGGATATTTGTTCATTAATGAAATCTGAGGTTTCTTTCTGCTCTTTTCATAACAAAACTCTCAGTGATGTATAATGTTGTTGTTATCAAAACTTCTTGGTGTTAGCGTATCGGAAAAGATGTCGTATTTGCCAAGATAACTCTTCCCTACTTCATATTATGATATTCTGTCTTAATTGACTTTAAGGGGGTCGGGGTCGTTGGGGTGTTATTGTAGGTGTGAAGCCGTAGTCCATGTCTAATCCTGTGAAGTTAGGATGACTGTTCTGTATAATCTCAGAACTAGCAAATGCTCGCTGCTGTCCAAACTTTAAATGGACGTAACTAATACAAAGCCTCAATAGCAAGCTAGCCCACTCGGTAGCGGAAGCTATACTTCCAGGCCGTCTGCTTTTGATGAAATGGGGCGAAATCAAGACGGCACTCCCTGAGCTCCACAGCGTCGGCTAGAGGGAGCTGTGATCGGCGTAGATAGTCTTCTCTCGTAGTGCCAACTTACGAGAGCGTGCACCTACGTTGTGGCATCGTAACTATCGACGCCATATAAAGAATGACATTACTGCTCCAGTTGGAGTCCAAATAAAAACAAAACAAGAATTAAGTTACTCTTCATCCCTTTGTGAGAAAGGCTATGTAGATTACACATGGCGGCATTCCACGCGAGGGAGAAGAAATTAGTCGAAATCTATAACTTTTGTTAATCCTGGGATACTTTCGATATAGTGAAATAAAGGAGAGTGATGATTGGAGTTTACATGGTATTCGCTAAAGGCTGCGATTCGAAAGGCAATTTTTAGTTTAATACACGAAACAAAGAAGTAGTTTGAGGATGGATAGGTAGGTCTTATGCATTTCTATGAAATTGTGGGAAATTTTGATAAGGTGCCTTTTAATTCTTTATATCTACTGCTATACTCTGAAAACCACCGTGAAGTGCATGGCAGGCGGTACGTCCACTGTACCAGTTGTTAGGGTTTCTTTCCGTTCCATTCACGTATAGAGCGCGGGAAGAATTGATTGTTTGAATGCCTCTGTCCTTGCCGTAATTATCCCTATGTGAGCGATACGCAGTGGATTTTAGTATATTCGTAGAGTTATCATTTAAAGCTGGTTCTTGAAACTTTGTTAGTAGACTTTCTCGGGGTAGTTTACGTTTATCTGCAAGAGTCTGGCAGTTCAGTTTCTTCAGTATCTCTGTGACACTCTCCCAAGGGCCAAACAAACATGTGACATCCGTGCTCCCCTTCTCTGTAAACCTTCAATATCCTCTGTTAGTCCTATTTGGAACGGGTGCCACACAGTTGATCAATATTTAGGGATATGTCCCACTAGTGATTTGCAAGCAGTCTCCTTCGTAAACTGATTGCACTTCCCCAGTACCCGACCAATAAACCGAAGTATACCACCTCCTTCACTAACGACTGAGCCAATGTGATCATTCCACTTCATATTCCTACAAAGCGTCACACTCAGATATTTCTATGAGATGGCCGAGTCCCACAGTGACTCATTGTTATTATAGTCATAGGATACTACGTTTGTTTTTTGTTTTGTGAAGTGGATGATTTTACATTTTGGAACATTTCAAGCAAGTTGCCAATCTTTGCACAACTTTGAAATCTTGTCAAGGTCTAGCTGAATATTTATGCACCTTCTTCAGACAGCACATCATTATAGATAACTTCATCACCCACAAAAAGCCTGAGGTTACTATTAATAGTGCCTGCAAGGTCATTAACATACAACACGAAAATCGCTAAGTGGTTCTAAAGTTTCAATCCAGTCACTTGTTGACTAGTGTGGTGTGGCAGTGGAAGGTAACAAACGAAAGCCGAAGTTTCAAAGTTCACGTTTAAGAAATCGTCCATGCGGGAAAATCGTAGAAACATTCCATCGTTCGACCATGGATCAGAGTCCCGTGTGAACGACATAGTAATAAGCATCCCTGGCGTAGAGAAACAACTGAAAGAGCTGAAAACAAATAAGTCACCAGGTCCCGATGGAATCTCAGTACGATTTTTCAAAGAATACTCTACAGCACTGACCCCTCACCATCTTGCATTTTTAAACATTCATGGTGGTGTCTGTTTGTTCTATATCGTGTCTCCCTACCACTTTCGCGCAACGATGCTCTGAGTGTGTTTTTTAGGGAATTGACTAGTTTGCTCCTGGGACCTGTTGCTGGTAAGGAGACGCCAGGCCACACATGACATGTAGAATTCAGAAGAGTTCAGTGAGACTAGCGATGATATAACCAAATACTTAATGATTTCAGTGTCAGCACCACTGCACTCCCTGTAAAAGAATCTTAATACTAACTAAATTTAGTGGAAGAGGTTCAAGGCTTTCCTGTTTTTAGTTAGCTGGTAAAATAACGTCGAAAAAGCAGTGAAGTTTACCATTGGAAATTTTATTCTATTCACAAAACATTGTTTATAAATTGCACTATTGATAAAAGGAAGTGTTTTAATACAGGATGATAAAAACCAACTGCGTTCAACAAAAATGTGAACGAATATTCCCTGAATGGGTTTCCAAGTTCTACAATGGATCGAAGGATGACCTATGCCATATCACATCTATAATCTAGGTTTAAAATCAGTTTCATCAACGAATTCTCCACTGAATCATACATGAGTCTTTTTAGGAATTTCCCTTGTGAATTCGAACTTTCTGTAGTATAAGCTTCTCTCTCTTTTATTTCCTCTTCTATATTTCTTCCTTCATTTACGCTTTCTTCTACATCCTCTACTTTTTCCTCATCCTCGTCTATCTTCTCCTTCTTCGTCGCTACTTCCACATAATCGCATCTAAATGCACTAATTATCGCTTCATAACTTCCTTCATTATATACGTTAAATTGTGTGCCCACTTGTAACTTATTTTCAACTTCTGTCGACTGCGCATTATCCTCCCTGAATTCGCTTTCCCTGGTTTCCATCTCAAATAGCTCTGCAATACTCATTACTTCGTCCTTTCCTCCTACATTCGTTGCGCATGCC
Source organism: Schistocerca gregaria (assembly GCF_023897955.1). Classification (NCBI taxonomy): domain Eukaryota; kingdom Metazoa; phylum Arthropoda; class Insecta; order Orthoptera; family Acrididae; genus Schistocerca; species Schistocerca gregaria. The sequence continues at coordinate 347,424,698 of NC_064926.1, read as the reverse complement.
TCTGGTAATTCATCTTCCTCGTCAGTATCCTGCCAACTAATTTCGTCCCAACACGACATTGTTATTTTCTTGTCTTCGCTTTTCATCTGGTCCCGGCGGATTTGTTTCTTCCGTCTTCTCTTCTCGTGATAAGATTTTTACTTCTCTGTTAAAGGTGCTGCAATTGTCCTGGGTCGGTGCGTCATTCTCTTTGGCATGGGCGCTTAGCTGTCAACTCGAACGTTTATTGGAGTTTGGTGGTCTTACCTCCACGTCTTCTATCTGTATTCGCTTTTCTTGTTCAGCTTGTTGATAGTGGTTTCTTTGTTGATAATTTGTCGGTCTATTGGTTCTCCAGTACCCGTTTCGGTTGTCGTTATTCCCTCTGTAATAGTTGTTGCCGTTCCTGGGTGAATTATAGTTATTGCCATATTCTCTTATAAATTCATAACCGGTTTTTTGTTGAAATCTATTTTCGTTTTTTGGTGCGAAGTTATCACGTGGATCGTAATTATTGTTTCTTCGTACTGTGTCTTGTGGATTCCACTGCTTTTTGCTTTCGTTTTCACGAGCGCTTCGTCTTTTTCTTGCGTCATCTTCCGAAAATATGAACTCTAGTTCCCTTAGAATACCTTTAAATGCTTCGATGTCATTAATTCGAAAAATTTCACGGGACTCTTCTCTCCTGAATTTTCAAAATATGGGTTCTGTAATAATTCGTACTTACTCTGTTCTGTGCTTCGCTGGACCAATATCGTGAGCGAAACTTCTCTCTGAAATCTTCGTACGATCGGCATGTAGCTGCAACATTCTGCATGGTTTCTGCGACTGTTCCTGACATGTGTGCACATATAAAGTCTAATTTGTGTGCTAGCGTCCAGTGTTCTGGTAATCCTACTCGGAATTGATCAATAAAAGTTCGTGGATGTAATGAGTTTCCTTCTCGAAAGTGTTGAAATTTTCTGACTGTGAGGAAATGATCGTTGTCGTACTTCGTCATAGTTCCATATGAAATTCGCGATTCTTCGCCACTTTTGTTTCTGATCATTTCTCCCGTCGTTCTTCCTTGTTGTGGTAGATCCATTGGCTATTGTCCACTGTAACTTTCGCGTACCCGCGGTGCAGGCTGTCTGTTTTCACATATGCTACTTTCTTCCGACGTCCTACGCTCTGTGTTTTCGCCCAAGTGTTGGTTCGCAACCGATTGCATTGAACTGCGCTGTGACACGTTTCTGCTCATATTCCTTGTACTCTGTGGTGAGGGAGCTCTGATTACTTGTACTATGGGTTCTACGTATTCAAGACGCAAGTTAGAGTCCTCATCGTATGCTCTGTCGTATGCTGACCTAGGTTTTCTGTGCCTTGGCGTACATTATCCTCGTTATGGTGCGTTATCTGTCCTATTTTTCGCGATACTGCATCGTCTGTTGTACTGTCCTCTATTCTCTGTCCATTTTCATGCTGGATCTCTACCTCAATTCGGTCAAGGTCTCGCTTTGCCATTTCTAATCTTTTCGAATCCCTTATTTTCTGTTTTAAAAGCAATTCACGCGCCCTAATTCGCGTCAACATGCGCTCATACGATCTCACGCGTTTCATAAACTTTTTGTTCACACCATTTGACAAACCATTCACTTACTTGTTGGGTCAGAACCAACTTGTCAACGATTTATCCGCCACCTGCACGCTTGCATTGCAGAGAAAACTTAATTCTAACAGTATTAAAATTCATAACTTAATTATGCTATTGCCTCTGCTACAATGTCTCACTATTTGTTGAATACTTTCTTACTATATATCGCTGCAGCTACTCTTTTCGACTATGTATAACTTTAGAAAAAAATATTACTACAAAACTTTTTCAGCAGGTATTTTTCTGACCTAGTTATAAATGTGGTCGACCTTCAATCATGGTATTTTACCATCCTGGCAGGGTCGCCATTTTCTAAACATTCATAGTGGTGTCTGTTTGTTCTATATCGTGTCTCCCTACCACTTTCGCGCAACGATGCTCTGAGTGTGTTTTTTAGGGAATTGACTAGTTTGCTCCTGGGACCTGTTGCTGGTAAGGAGACGCCAGGCCACACATGACATGTAGAATTCAGAAGAGTTCAGTGAGACTAGCGATGATATAACCAAATACTTAATGATTTCAGCGTCAGCTCCACTGCACTCCCTGTAAAAGAATCTTAATACTACCTAAATTTAGTGGAAGGAGTTCAAGGCTTTACTATTTTTAGTTAGCTGGTAAAATAACGTCGAAAAAGCAGTGAAGATTACCATTGGAAATTTTATTCTATTCACAAAACATTGTTTATAAATTGCACTATTGATAAAAGGAAGTGTTTTAATACAGGATGGTAAAAACCAACTGTGTTCAACAAAAATGTGAACGAATATTCCCTGAATGGGTTTCCAAGTTCTACAATGGATCGAAGGATGACCTATGCCATTTCTCATCTATAATCTACGTTTAAATTCAGTTTCACAAAAGAGCAAACTATCAAAATGGTCTACAGTGACCCTCAATTATTTTTAATTACTTATCTAACTTGTTGTAAATTACAGTGGCTGATGTGGCTTCTCAATAATTATACACTCCTGGAAATGGAAAAAAGAACACATTGACACCGGTGTGTCAGACCCACCATACTTGCTCCGGACACTGCGAGAGGGCTGTACAAGCAATGGTCACACGCACGGCACAGCGGACACACCAGGAACCGCGGTGTTGGCCGTCGAATGGCGCTAGCTGCGCAGCATTTGTGCACCGCCGCCGTCAGTGTCAGCCAGTTTGCCGTGGCATACGGAGCTCCATCGCAGTCTTTAGCACTGGTAGCATGCCGCGACAGCGTGGACGTGAACCGTATGTGCAGTTGACGGACTTTGAGCGAGAGCGTATAGTGGGCATGCGGGAGGCCGGGTGGACGTACCGCCGAATTGCTCAACACGTGGGGCGTGAGGTCTCCACAGTACATCGATGTTGTCGCCAGTGGTCGGCGGAAGGTGCATGTGCCCGTCGACCTGGGACCGGACCGCAGCGACGCACGGATGCACGCCAAGACCGTAGGATCCTACGCAGTGCCGTAGGGGACCGCACCGCCACTTCCCAGCAAATTAGGGACACTGTTGCTCCTGGGATATCGGCGAGGACCATTCGCAACCGTCTCCATGAAGCTGGGCTACGGTCCCGCATACCGTTAGGCCGTCTTCCGCTCACGATCCAACATCGTGCAGCCCGCCTCCAGTGGTGTCGCGACAGGCGTGAATGGAGGGACGAATGGAGACGTGTCGTCTTCAGCGATGAGAGTCGCTTCTGCCTTGGTGCCAATGATGGTCGTATGCGTGATTGGCGCCGTGCAGGTGAGCGCCACAATCAGGACTGCATACGACCGAGGCACACAGGGCCAAAACCCAGCATCATGGTGTGGGGAGCGATCTCCTAAACTGGCAGTACACCTCTGGTGATCGTCGAGGGGACACTGAATAGTGCACGGTACATACAAACCGTCATCGAACCCATCGTTCTACCATTCCTAGACCGGCAAGGGAACTTGCTGTTCCAACAGGACAATGCACGTCCGCATGTATCCCGTGCCACCCAACGTGCTCTAGAAGGTGTAAGTCAACTACCCTGGCCAGCAAGATCTCCGGATCTGTCCCCCATTGAGCATGTTTGGGACTGGATGAAGCGTCGTCTCACGTGGTCTGCACGTCCAGCACGAACGCTGGTCCAACTGAGGCGCCAGGTGGAAATGGCATGGCAAGCCGTTCCACAGGACTACATCCAGCATCTCTACGATCGTCTCCATTGGAGAATAGCAGCCTGCATTGCTGCGAAAGGTGGATATACACTGTACTAGTGCCGACATTGTGCATGCTCTGTTGCCTGTGTCTATGTGCCTGTGGTTCTGTCAGTATGATCATGTGATGTATCTGACCCCAGGAATGTGTCAATAAAGTTTCCCCTTCCTGGGACAATGAATTCACGGTGTTCTTATTTCAATTTCCAGGAGTGTATAACAGAGAAATCATCGCGTTTCAGATTTTACTTCAAGTGGCAAATGTGAACACCATGAGCTTTAATTTACGATCGACACTAGTATTACGCAAAAAGGGGTGTAACAGATGAGACTTCTGCAGTTCTGAGTGAAGCTTTTTGCGCTGTTATGCGGCATCGCGTGCGTTCATTACCTTGTCGTTGGTTAGGCAGCTTCAGGGGGGGCAGCGGCCGGCGCTGCAGCCATCCAGCTCGCCGTCTCGGAACTAACTCTAACTTCTCCTTACTACAATTTACCGAAGTTGGTTTAAAAAAAAAAGATATCTGGCTGTTTTTTCATTGGACCAATCAGGGTCTCAATGTTAACCTTAAGCTCCGCCTACAAAAATTCTGTCTATCCAATGAGAAACGTTATACTTTTCGTGGTGGGGCAATGTTTTTAAAGTTTGCAATGTAACAGAGACGCGAAAAAGTCTTACGCTAAAACCTGCAGCTGTTGTGGTCCTTTTAGCGTTATCGTAAGATCTATACTGTTCTTCTGGAGGGCTCTATCTTTTAACATGGTCTGGCGGGTGGTCCTAACGTAACAGAGACGCGAAAAAGTCTCACGCTAAACCTTGCGGGTGGTGTGGCCCTTTTTGTGTTATCGTAAGATCTATTCTGTTTTTCTGGAGGGCTCTAGCTTTTAACATGGGCTGGGGGGGGTGGTCCTTGATGTAACAGAAACGCGAAAAAGTCTCACGCTAAAACGTGCGGGTGGTGTAGTATAAGCGGTAGGCTGGCGACGTGGGTGTCCAGTCTGTCCCTTATCGTAAGGGCTTCTAGCTTAACACGGTTCTGCTCTCGGCTTCTGTTCCCGTTTCTCCCCTCGGAACTGCGTCTGTCTCACGGTGGGAAGGTATGACATGCATTTAGGCATTCTTGTGTTAGTCTGTAGTATTCCATTTGCTCACTCGTTACTCGTATTACTTTGGTTAATTTAATGTCACGATTTATTCGGAGCTATGTGACATACTACTGGATTTGCTTATCATGTCAGGGTTTTCATGGAAGGTGTTGTATTTGCCTGACACCTTACACGTTTATCGCGAATCTCTCGCCCAGTCTCAAGCGACTGGAAAAAAGCACAGGTAACTCCAGTATACAAGAAGGGCAAAAGAAATGACCCACAAAATTACAGACCAATATAGATTTGCTGCAGTATCCGCGAACACATTGTCAGCTCGAATACATTAAATTTTCTTGAGACTCAAAATCTTATGTCCACGAATCAGCACGGTTTTTGAAAGCATCGCTCGTGCGAAACTCAGTTTGCCGTTTCTCACATGATATACTGCGAGCTAGGGATGAAGGGAAACAGGCAGATTCCATATTTCTAGATTTCTGGAAGACATTTTACACTGCGCCCCATTGCAGGCTGTAGAAGAAGGTACGGGCATATGGAATAGATTCACAGATATATGAATGGCTCGAAGACATCTTACGTTACAGAGCGCAGTACGTTGTTCTCGACGGCGAATGTTCACTAGAGAGAAGGGTATCGTGAGGAGTGCACCAGGGAAGTGAGAGAGGACAGCTGTTGTTCTTTGTGTACATAAATTACTTAGCGAATCAGGTGGGCAGCAATGTGCCGTTGTTTGCTGATGATGCTGTAGTGAACGGTAAGGTGACGTGTCGAAATTTAGAGACTGCAGGAGGATACAAGATAACTTAGACAAAATTTATAGTTGGTGTGATGAATGGCAGCTAGCTCTAAATTAACAAAAAATTACGTTAATGTGGATAAGCAGGAAAAACTAACCCATAATACTCGAATACAGCATTAGTAATTTTCGCTTGACTGGGTCACGTCGTTTTAATAAGGGAAGGCGAATAATGGTCGACTTCGGTTTATTAGGAAAATTCTAGGAAAGCGTGGTTCATCTGTAAAGAATTCTAGGAAAGCGTGGTTCATCTGCAAAGGAGACCGGGTATAGGACGGTAGTGCGATCTATTCATCAGAACTGCTGGAGTGTTTGGGAAGGAAGAGTAAAGAAAGACATCGATGCAATTCAGAGGCGGGCTGCTAGTTTTGTTTCCGGTACTTTCGAATAAAACGTTAAATGTTATGGACATGCTTCAGGGAACTCAAGTAGGTGTCTCTGGAGGGAAGAAGACATTGTTTTCGAGGAACTCTACTGCGACAATTTAGAGAACCGGCGTTTCAAGCTGACTGCAGAATGATACTATTGCCTCCAACATACACTATGTGATCAAAAGTATCCGGATACCCCCAGTAACATACGTTTTTCATATTAGGTGCATTGTGCTGCCATCTACTGCCAGGTACTCCATATCAGTGACCTCAGTTGTCAATAGACATCATGAGAGAGCAGAATGAGGGGCCCCGCGCAACTCACGGACCTCGAACGTGGTCAGGTGATTGGATGTCACTTGTGTCATACGTCTGTACACAACATTTACACACTCCTAAACATCCCTAGGTCCACTGTATCCGATGTGATTGTGAAGTGGAAACTTGAAGGAACACATACAGCACCAAAGCACACTGGCCGACCTCGTCTGTTCACTGACAGAGACTGCCGACAGTTGAAGAGGCTCGTAATGTGTAAGAGGCTCGCATCTATGCAGACCATCACACAGGAATTCCAGACTGCATCAGGATCCACTGCAGGTACTACGACAGTTATGCGGGATGTGAGAGAACTTGGATTTCATGGTCGAGTGGCTGCTCATAAGCCACACATCACGCCGGTAAATGCCAAACGACTCCTCGCTTGGGGTAAGGAGCGTAAACATTGGACAATTGAACAGTGGAAAAACTTTGTGTGGAGTGGCGAATCACGGTACACAATGTGCCGATCCGATGCTAGGGGGTGGGTATGGTGAATTCCCGGTGAACGTCGTCTGCCAGCGTGTGTAGCGCCAACAGTAAAATTCGGAGTCGGTGGCGTTATGGCGTGGTCGTGTTTTTCATGAAGGAGGCTTGCACCCCTTGTTGTTTTGCGTGGCACTATCACAGCACAGGCTTACACTGATGTTTTAAGCGCCTCTGCTTCCCACTGAAGAGCAGTTCGGGGATGGCGACTGCATCTTTCGATACGATCGAGCACCTGTAAAAATGCACGGCTTGTGGTTACATGACAATAACATCCCTGTAAAGGACTGGCCTGCACAGACTCCTGACTTGAATCCTATAAACACCACTGGGATATTTTGGAACGCCGACTTCGTGCCAGGCCCCACAGACCAACATCGATACCTCTCCTCAGTGCAGCACTCCTTGAAGAATGGGTTGCCATTCCCCAAGAAACCGTCCAACATCTGATTCAGTGTATGCCTGCGAGAGTGGAAGCTGTCATGAAGGCTAATGGTGGGCCAACACCATAGTGTATTCCAGCATTACCGATGGAGTGCGCCACGAACTTGTAGATCATTTTCGGCCAGGTGTCCGGATACTTTTAATCACATAGTCTACATTGCGAGTAAACACCAAGAAGATAAGATACAAGAAGGTATATAGACAGTCGGTTTTCCCTCATTTTATTTGCGAGTGGAACAGGAGAGGAAATTACCAGTAGTGGTACGAGGTACCCTCCGCCACACGCCGTTCAGTGGATTGCGAAGATTGTATGTAGACGTAGATGTAGAACGACGATGGTCCCAACATACTTCTCTGGGGTACACCCGAAGTTACTTCTACATCTGACGATGACTCTTCACCCAAGAGAACATGCTTCGTCCTGCCTACCAAAAAGTCCCCAGTCCCGTCACAAATTTCCCTTGGTACCCAATATGATCGTACTTGTGACAATAAGGTTAGGTGTGGTACTGGGTCAAATGCTTTTCGGAAATCAAGAGATACTGCACTTACCTAACTACCTTGATCCAAAGCTTGCAGTATGTCATGTGATAAAAATGCTAATTGGGTTACACATGATCGATGTTTTCGGAAACCACAGTGGTTAGAATGAAGGAAGTCATTTTGTTCGACATATCTGATTATGTTTGAGCTAATGTTATGTTCTAAGAGTCTACAACAAATCGACGTCAAGCATATTTGACGGTAGTTTTATGGATCATTTCTATCACACTTCTTGTAGATGGGTGTGACCTGTGATTTTTTCCGAGCACGGTGTTTTGTTCGAGGGATCTACGACAGATTATAGTTAGAAGAGGGGCAAAGTCATCCAAAAATTCAGCATATAGAAAATGACACGATAGTGTGGCATTGTTGGGGAAGTCCGGCAGCCAGGTTGCAAGTCCTATTTCGGGTAGCGCCACTTTGGGTGACTTGCGTGTCGCTGATGATGAGAACAACACCTAGTCCGCGGGCGGAGAAAATCTCGCACCCGACCGGAAATCTAACCCAGGCCTGCTGCATGGTACGCAAGCATGTTACGATTCAGCTAAGCAGGAGGACATTCAGTGTAGAATCTGACAGGAATTCCATCGGGGCCTGGAACTTCGTTCAATTTCAACGATTTCAGCCGTTTCTCAACAACACTGTCTCTATGAATTGTCTGCGTGATGTACGTTTCTGGCCAGCAGAGTTGATGGGTGTGGGTAGAAAAGATAGGGGGCAGTAAGATAGGGAAACTATGGAGATGGAAGCAGGGTTGGGATGGATAGTGAGAGTACAGAATGGGGGGAAAAAAAGAGGGCGAGGAGGAGTTTACTGTGTGGGTAGAGTATGAGGGAAAAGGAGGGAGGAGCCCAGATGTATAGTGGGATAGGTAGGGAAGAGTTGAAGTTGATAGGAGGAATAAGCGGCGATCCTTACAAATCTTTTTGCATTGAAGCGTCAATTTTCTGGCGTTGCATCTTTCCTATAAGCAGCAACCCCTTCTGTGAAAAGCCGAGTAGAGCTTCTGACGTTATTTAGCACATCATTTATTAACATCACAAACACTTGCGGCTCTATAATACTCCATTAGTATACAACGGAAATTACATTTATACCTGATGATTCTGGCCTATTAAGAAAGTCGTCTTAAATTCTATCTGTTAGGAAGTTGTGATTCTAGTCAAAGAGAAGGTCCGATGTTCTGTAAGCTCGCATTTTGTTCCGTAGCGACAATTCTGGCCGTTAAAATCGCAATAACAGAAGGGCGGCGCGCTACTAACATCAGATTCATGTGAAGTTTACTACATGCTTCAAAAAGCAAATAGGTAGAAGTAATGCCATCTACAACCTGTATGTAAGAAAATATTACTAAGCGGGTTTCTCTTTCAGAAAACTTACTGAATGTTGATGGTTTCTGAGATCGTCTTATGTCTTCCGTATGCGTTGCTAATGACAGTACCACTAAAGCGATGACAATGCCACTAAAGCGGAGTTACTAAACCGGTTTTTCAAAATTCTTTCGCCGGAGAAGATGAAGTAAATATTCCAGGATTCGAGTCAAGAGTTGGTAACTTAGAAGTAGATATAATCGGTGCAGTGTAGCAACTCAAATCACTTAATAAAGGTAAGTCTTTCGATCCAAACTGCATACCAATCGGATCCCTTTCAGAGTGTGCTGATATAATAGCTCTATACCTAGCAGTCATGTACAACCGCACGGCAGGTGAAAAATCCATGCCTAAAGGTTGGAAAGTTGCACAGGTCACACCAATATTCAAGAAGGAAAACAGGAGTTATCCGCTGAATTACAAACCAATATCATCAACGTCGATTTGCCATAATATTTTGGAACACGCTGTTTTCGAACATTATGAATTACCCCGAAGAAAACGATCTATTGACCAATAGTCAGCATGGATTTAGAAAATATCGTTCTTGTGAAACGCAACTAGCTCTTTATTCACACGAAGTAATGAGTGCTATGGATAAGGTAGCACGCATTGATTCCATATTTCCAGAAGCCTTTTGATAGCATTCCTCACGAGAATGCGTGCGTACTGAGCCAGTTGTGCGACTATATTCGTGATTTCGTGTCAGCAAGGTCACAGTTCGTAGTCACTGATGGAAAGTAATATCAGGCGTTACTGAAGGAAATGTTACAGGCCCTCTGTTGTTCCTAATCTTTATAAGCTCGTTGTTTGCAGATGATGGTGTCATTTAACGCCTAGTAAAGTCACCAGAAGATAAAAACCAAATGCAAAACGATATAGACAAGACTATTTATTGTATGGTGCAAAAGTGGCAATTGACCCTAAATAATGAAAAGTGTGAGGCAATCCTTATGAGTGCGAAAAGGAATCTGTTAAGTTTCGGTTACACGATACATCACAAAAATCTAAAAGCTGTCGGTTTAACTAAATTCGAACAACTTTAATTGGAACGAACAGATAGATAATGTTATGGGGAAGCCTAATTAAAAGACTGCGTTTTATTGACAAAACACTTAGAAGACGCAAAAATTCATTAAAGAGAGCGTCTACACTATGCGACCACTGATACGTCTACATACGACATACGACACATACGTAAGCATCCTGTCTGATAACCTGCATCCATTCATGTCTATGCAGAGCTGAAAGAGACCTGCTTAGGGCCGACCAGCGTGGAGAGCTGTATCAAACCAGTCTTCGGACTCGAGACCAGTTATTCCAGCGAGAGGCCTCTGACTCGGGTCGGCAGGAATGGCACTCTTTAAAGCCATTACGAAGACGACATGAGTGCTAAGCAGGTGCTTGGGACCGCCCCCGCTGAGCCCGACTCGTTTATGAGGCTCAGATGTCCCGTGGCTTCCGCCTCACGACGCAGGTGTCATCAGCTCTGCAGCGGTCGTTAGGAGCGCCCCGCGGCTAGGGTGAATCATGCCGACTACTGCAGCGCGTGTCGAAGGCTCGCTTGTGTCACCAAGATCAGCGTTTACGCTGAGCCGATAAGTCACACGCTGGTCGTGCCATTCCACGAAAGCAATAATGACGTAACACAAATCAGACATTGGGCAGGAAATCTACGATTATTTAAAGAATCGAACTCTCATGTACAAAACGGCTTCAGACGTCCGATTACTTTACAAATAAGTTGTTGTTGTTGTTGTCATCAGTCCTGAGACTGGTTTGATGCAGCTCTCCATGCTACTCTATCCTGTGCAAGCTGCTTCATCTCCCAGTACCTACTGCAACCTACATCCTTCTGAATCTGCTTAGTGTACTCATCTCTCGGTCTCCCTTTACGATTTTTACCCTCCACGCTGCCCTCCAATGCTAAATTTGTGATCCCTTGATGCCTCAAAACATGTCCTACCAACCGATCCCTTCTTCTAGTCAAGTTGTGCCACAAACTTCTCTTCTCCCCAATCCTATTCAATACCTCCTCATTAGTTACGTGATCTATCCACCTTATTTCAGTATTCTTCTGTAGCACCACATTTCGAAAGCTTCTATTCTCTTCTTGTCCAAACTAGTTATCGTCCATGTTTCACTTCCATACATGGCTACACTCCAAACAAATACTTTCAGAAACGACTTCCTGATACATAAATCTATATTCGATGTTAACAAATTTCTCTTCTTCAGAAACGCTTTCCTTGCCATTGCCAGTCTACATTTTATATCCTCTCTACTTCGACCATCATCAGTTATTTTACTTCCTAAATAGCAAAACTCCTTTACTACTTTAAGTGTCTCATTTCCTAATCTAATTCCCTCAGCATCACCCGATTTAATTTGACTACATTCCATTATCCTCGTTTTGCTTTTGTTAATGTTCATCTTATATCCTCCTTTCAAGACACTGTCCATTCCGTTCAACTGCTCTTCCAAGTCCTTTGCTGTCTCTGACAGAATTACAATGTCATCGGCGAACCTCAAAGTTTTTACTTCGTCTCCATGAATTTTAATACCTACTCCAAATTTTTCTTTTGTTTCCTTTACTGCTTGCTCAATATACAGATTGAATAACATCGGGGAGAGGCTACAACCCTGTCTCACTCCTTTCCCAACCACTGCTTCCCTTTCATGCCCCTCGACTCTTATGACTGCCATCTGGTTTCTGTACAAATTATAAATAGCCTTTCGCTCCCTGTATTTTACCCCTGCCACCTTTAGAATTTGAAAAAGAGTATTCCAGTCAACATTGTCAAAAGCTTTCTCTAAGTCTACAAATGCTAGAAACGTAGGTTTGCCTTTTCTTAATCTTTCTTCTAAGATAAGTCGTAAGGTCAGTATTGCCTCACGTGTTCCAACATTTCGACGGAATCCAAACTGATCCTCCCCGAGGTCTGCATCTACCAGTTTTTCCATTCGTCTGTAAAGAATTCGCGTTAGTATTTTGCAGCCGTGGCTTATTAAACTGATAGTTCGGTAATTTTCACATCTGTCAGCACCTGCTTTCTTTGGGATTGGAATTATTATATTCTTCTTGAAGTCTGAGGGTATTTCGCCTGTCTCATACATCTTGCTCGCCAGCTGAAGAGTTTTGTCATGACTGGCTCTCCCAAGGCCGTCAGTAGTTCTAATGGAATGTTGTCTACTCCGGGGGCCTTGTTTCGACTCAGGTCTTTCAGTGCTCTGTCAAACTCTTCACGCAGTATCGTATCTCCCATTTCGTCTTCATCTACATCCTCTTCTATTTCCATAATATTGTCCTCAAGTACATCGCCCTTGTATAAACCTTCTATATACTCCTTCCACCTTTCTGCCTTCCCTTCTTTGCTTAGAACTGGGCTGCCATCTGAGCTCTTGATATTCATACACGTGGTTCTCTTCTCTCCAAAGGTCTCTTTAATTTTCCTGTAGGCAGTATCTATCTTACCCCTAGTGAGATAAGCTTCTACATCCTTACATTTGTCCTCTAGCCATCCCTGTTTAGCCATTTTGCACTTCCTGTAGATCTCATTTTTTAGACGTTTGTATTCCTTTTTGCCTGCTTCATTTACTGCATTTTTATATTTTCTCCTTTCATCAATTAAATTCAATATTTCTTCTGTTACCCAAGGATTTCTAGCAGCCCTCGTCTTTGTACCTACTTTATCCTCTGCTGCCTTCACTACTACATCCCTCAGAGCTACCCATTCTTCTTCTACTGTACTTCTTTCCCCTATTCCTGTCAATTGTTCCCTTATGCTCTCTCTGAAACTCTGTACAACCTCTGGTTCTTTCAGTTTATCCAGGTCCCATCTCCTTAATTTCCCACATTTTTTCAGTTTCTTCAGTTTTAATCTACATGTCATAACCAACAGATTGTGGTCCGAGTCCACATCTGCCTCTGGAAATGTCTTACAACTTAAAACCTGGTTCCTAAATCTCTGTCTTACCATTATATAATCTATCTGATACCTTTTAGTATCTCCAGGGTTCTTCCACGTATACAACCTTCTTTCATGATTCTTAAACCAAGTGTTAGCTATGATTAAGTTGTGCTCCGTGCAAAATTCTACTAGGCGGCTTCCTCTTTCATTTCTTAGCCCCAATCCATATTCACCTACTATGTTTCCTTCTCTCCCTTTTCCTACACTCGAATTCCAGTCACCGATTACTATTAAATTTTCGTCTCCCTTCACTATCTGAATAATTTCTTTTATTTCATCGTACATTTCTTCAATTTCTTCATCATCTGCAGAGCTAGTTGGCATATAAACTTGTACTACTGTAGTAGGTGTGGGCTTCGTATCTATCTTGGCCACAATAATGCGTTCACTATGCTGTTTGTAGTAGCTTACCCGCATTCCTATTTTCCTATTCATTATTAAACCTACTCCTGCATTACCCCTATTTGATTTTGTGTTTATAACCCTGTAGTCACCTGACCAGAAGTCTTGTTCCTCCTGCCACCGAACTTCACTAATTCCCACTATATCTAACTTTAACCTATCCATTTCCCTTTTTAAATTTTCTAACCTACCTGCCCGATTAAGGGATCTGACATTCCACGCTCCGATCCGTAGAACGCCAGTTTTCTTTCTCCTGATAACGACATCCTCCTGAGTAGTCCCCGCCCGGAGATCCGAATGGGGGACTATTTTACCTCCGGAATATTTTACCCAAGAGGATGCCATCATCATTTAATCATACAGTAAAGCTGCATGTCCTCGGGAAAAGTTACGGCTGTAGTTTCCCCTTGCTTTCAGCCGTTCGCAGTACCAGCACAGCAAGGCCGTTTTGGTTAATGTTGCAAGGCCAGATCAGTCAATCATCCAGACTGTTGGCCCTGCAACTACTGAAAAGGCTGCTGCCCCTCTTCAGGAACCACACGTTTGTCTGGCCTCTCAACAGATACCCCTCCGTTGTGGTTGCACCTACGGTACGGCCATCTGTATCGCTGAGGCACGCAAGCCTCCCCACCAACGGCAAGGTCCATGGTTCATGGGGGGACAAATAAGTTAATGTGTAAAATATTTGACGTTAATCATGTAAGCGAGCAAAAGTTTAGAAAAGGTCTGAAATCATACTTACAGTTCGCTGAAAGTTGCTGTCACTACGAAACACTTGATAAACATAGTCAGGTTTACGCGCACCTCAATACTTACGACGTCATATCTGCTGAACTACACTGAAGCGCCAAAGAACTGGTATAGGCATGCGTATACAAATACAGAGATATCCAAACAGGCAGAATACGCTGCGGCCGGCAACGCCTATATAAGACAACAAGTGTCTGGCGCAGTTCTTAGATCGGTTATGCTACAATGGCAGGTTATCAAAATTTAAGTGAATCTAAACGTGGTGTTACAGTCGGTGCACGAGCGATGGGACACAGCATCTCAGAGGTAGCGATGAAGTGGGGATTTTCCCTTACAACCATTTCACGAGTACACCGTGAATATCAGGAGTCCGGTAAAATATCAAATTTCCGACATCGCTGCGACCGGAAAAAGATCTTGCAAGAAAGGGAAAAACGACGACTGAAGAGAATGGTTCAACGTGACAGAAGTGCAACCCTTCCGCAAATTTCTGCACATTTCAATGCTGGGCCATCAACAAGTGTCAGCTTGCGAACCATTCGACGACACATAATCGATATGAGCTTTTGGAGCCGAAGGCCCAATCGTGTGCCCTTGATGGCTGCACGACACAAAGCTTTACTCCTCGCCTGGGCCCGTCAACAGCGACGTTGGACTGTTGATGACTGGAAATATGTTGCCTGGCCGGATTAGTCTCGTTTCAAATTGCAACGAGCAGGTGGGCGTGTACGGGTATGAGACAACCTCATAAATCCATGAACCCTGCATGTCAGCAGTGGACTGTTCAAGCTGGTGGAGGCTATGTAATAGTGTGGGGCGTATGCAGTTGAAGTGATATGCGACCACTGATACGTCTACATACGACATATGACACATACGTAAGCATGCTGTCTGATAACCTGCATCCATTCATGTCCATTGTGCATTCCGACGGACTTCGGCAATTTCAGGTGGAGAATGCGACACCCGTACTACCACAATTGCTACAGAGTGGTCCCAGAAACACTCTTCTGAGTTTAAACACTTCCGGTGCCCAGCGAACTCCCAAGACATGAACATTATTGAGCATATCCTGGATGCCTTACAAAATATTTGTTATTTTTATGTAATTAAAATTTAAAAACCATTAAATTTTCGAATTTCGTCACTTGATCGAGAACACCCTATTATTGGCTAAAGTTCTGGTGACGGCCTAGGAGTAAGACGAAGCTATAAGAGTGTTCAGGAGTGTCACCTTAGTTACTAGTGTTTTTCTGTAAACAGTTTAGTTATTAATGATAGGAAACGTGAAAACTGCATCACATGGCGACTGTCACGAAAATACTGTTACAGAGCAGCAGTAAGTCGCAGAATTGTCTTAAAAATTACGGAGTCTGGAACAGTACTATTTGCTCGGACCATGCTGAAAAGGTTTTCCAGGGCAACTTGTAAAAGCCTGCACGATAAAACACAGTGGTTACTTTTTAATTCGGAAGCTATACAGCTTTCCTCAGTTTTCACATATTCAGATAGCATAACAACACTCGTGTGTAAGTGCACAGCATCGTCCTGTTTGCCTTAAAAAGCCTTACCCACGGCAGTTTTTGTGTTCCTCCTGGTTGTTAATTTAAACCACCGGAAAATCATGTCTATAAAACATGCACTTGACGCATCAGAACCTTAAACTATCTGATGTTATACTACATAATCAACTGCTGCTGAATAACTATAATTTAGAAGTACTTACCCAGGACCAGTGTTCATTTAATCATAGTGCCCTGGTCTCATTACGTTTCCTGGTAGGTTACAAGCGATGTTCAATTCTTCTCCGTAGCTGAGGCTGTTAACGTGCTGGACCTTGCGATAAGCCGGTTCGAATCCTAGAGGTAGAAAAATGTCAGTATTTGGCCAGCATGGGGAGGAGAGGTAGGGGCGTAAAGTTCCTGATTACCAGACTTTGCGCCAGTTTCTTGGTTTAAATACCAAACCGCTCCACATTGTTTTATGGAGTAAAGACGTGTGAGATTGTTCATCATAGTCCGTCCGTCGGCTGGGGACGTTAAGCTTGGCGGTCCCCTAGATGCTATTCGCGAGGAGTAGGCTATGTGCCGGCACCGGGTTTCTCCCTCTCCCTTCTCTGATCGTCATCATCATCATCATCACCACCATCATCATTATACACAACAAACATTACACTACACACACACAATACATAAATGTAGTATTACAAATAATGTACTGAAGCATGATATAAACAAAAAGTAAATAAAAACAGGCTCAATGGAGACAGTTGGAACTGGAAAATTACTGTCATCAATAACTTGTTTGGGAGGAATAGTCTGTTATTAAATAATTTCTCAGATTCTTCAGAATAAGAGCTATATCAGGCATGAATATAGTTTCTCAACACCATCCTTGTGATTCAACTCATACTGATCAAGAGTAAAATGAAGCTAATAAATGAAAGTGAAAATATATGTTAAGACGTAATATGATCTAAAACTTAAAGCTTTTAACAAATTGTATTGCGACACCTTCTAACAACCCTACCACAACAAAGGTCAAAATTTTAATAACGATTGTGGTGTTGCTCACGCTGCTAAATACTGCATTTTCGGGCAACAACTAAGTTATGTGGCAGGTGCCATTAGAGCACAGTTAATAAAGTTATTTCATGTAATAATCAAAAAACTAGGCACTCATCTTTTTGTATTTCCCACGCTGGTCTCGTATTATCATGGCTCAACCGTTGAAAATCTAGGTGGTTATGATTCCAAGCTCCGATGCAAAGAGGCCTAGGTTTTATCCTGCTATATTCAAAAGGTTTGTAGATGCGCTTCACAAACCATCCTTGAAGAATACACTTTTGCTGGACAATGGTGATGTAAAAAAATAATCAGCACTCCGAAATTAAGTTACACTTCCTTTTAATTGCAATGTCACGTAAACTCAAAACATCACTTCACAATATAAAACATACTTGAAAACATCTCTCGCACAATCACTGTTAAAGTTCACATTTTATAAGCGGACTACGTTATGCGTCTTTCCAACATGACGTCCAACACTTGACCTTCTCAAGGTCAGACTCTCTAACAAGTTAACAACCAACTAACAATCGCTTACGCGCCCAAAAATCAGAGTTACAAGTACGTCAAAGATCATAGTGACAAAAGAAAGAATACACATAAGAATAATATCATTGCAATATAAACATATCGATGTATCACAAATGAAATCAAATCTGAATGTTGTCTCAGAAATATGTTAAGTAGTTAACAGAAATACAGTCGAATATTACTGGTATCGAGAGGTACAGGTGAGGTGCTGTAATGGTTGCGTAATTCAAGTACGATTACAACCTGATCTTGTAAAGATTGCGTTAGAAAGCCAGCACGCTACCTATTGGGCTACAACCGACAATCAATTGATATGATGCGTTTATTTCTGTAGGTGGATCTTAGTACTGGCCTGTATTTACGACTACCATAAGTAATGAATGCAGAGAAACATCTATATAAACTTTTGTTAACTGACGTATGTAAATGCAATGCCTCCGACCAATATTCAGATCCATGGAGGTTACCTCCATGCTCAGATGCTTGTGCTCTCTGCACAGTCCTAAGATCTTTCTCTTCATGGCGGTAAAGGAAAAAAAAAAAGGAAGTGAGTTGTGAATTTGAAGCCAGCGTCCGCCATCTTCAGTAGCTCAAAACAGTGGGTTCACCGCATTCATACCTCCATGGTTCACCGTGGTGATACTTCCCCGTGACGTCACTGTAACGTGTCCGTGCCCAGTTTCGATTGTGTTGGGTGCTTTGATTGTGTGGAGGCGTAGTTGTTTCATCAAAAATGCCAGCTTGCGCTGTTTACGAATGTACTAACCGATCCGATCGTAATGTAAAGTTTAAAGAAATCACATTTCACTTGTAAGTGGAGCCGTTCAAGCCACATTTTCTTTTGTAGGCATGGATTACGGTTGCACTGTTTGCTTTTATTGTAGTGGTTTTATTTCTGACATTTGACTTGGATTTTCCATACTTTATTCAGTGTCCGTTCTTTCTCTTCTTTCTGTGGTTTTCATTGCCTTGGAAATCGCAAACGTTTCGACCACAGACCCACGCTGTATCAACGGTCTTGCCCTCGCACAACGCATGGCTACGTAACCGCTCTGATTGTTGGGGGCAGCATCCCGTACCCTAAATTCCTCTCACTGATAATTATCCTTCGCTCTCATTTCCTCCCACTTTGAAAAATATTCTGACTAGAACAGCCGGCAATAGTGATTATGTGTGTGTGTGTGTGTGTGTGTGTGTGTGTGTGTGTGTGTGTGTGTGTGAGAGAGAGAGAGAGAGAGAGAGAGAGAGAGAGAGAGTTTTGTGTGTATGATGGTATAAATGTATGTGTTCCTTACTTCATTTCTGAAGAGGGCTTTGGCTCAAAACTTAAATGAACTCTCTTTTCGTCGTGCCTGCCTGCTTCTCGGCGTGTGAGTAGCAATCTGTCCGTTTCACGTTTGCTATAAATAATCCTCTGCATTTCAACAGGAAAAATGATGCACATAATTACGATACCAGAAGAAAAAAAATGGCATTCATTACGCCACATTAAAGTGTCTGTAACACAAACAGTGTTCACAATGCTGCAACCTAAAACTTTTGACCACTTAATCATTAGCCGCTCTTGGTAGCCGCGCGGTCTGAGCGCCTTGCCACGGTTCGCGCGGCTCCCCCATCGCAGGTTCGAGTCCTCCCTCTGGCATGGATGTGTGTTACCCTTAACGTAAATTAATTTAAGTTAGATTAAGCAGTGTGTAAGCCTATGGACCGATGACATCAGCGGTTTGGTCCCATAGGGACAGACCATCAGTCATTTAACCAGTGATAGCCAATATAATGCCTGACAGACAGCAAAGTAAAATTTGAAATGAAACTCAAAACGTTTCTCTTTGACACCTCCTGTTCCGCAAAATATTATCTATTAATGTAATGTGTAATGACAGGTAGGAATTACTAACTAAGAACTGCGTTTCTTAATTAAAAAACGAAAAACTAATAAATGATAGTACATAACGACTCGTTCCAAATCATTAGATTTGAAGTGCAAATGAACATGGAACATGAAACTAACTAACTAACTATTCGCATATCAAAAAGCATGACACACGCTAATAGACTTTGGAAACCTCAAAAGTAAAACAAAGCAGATCATGAAACTAGATGTAATTCCAAGGGCCTACATCTTACATGGGTCAGGATGTCGTTACTAAAAAAGAATTACCTGCATACGTGTTAAGGCGATATATCCATTTTACGGGGTCTTGGGGGTTTGACACCTTTCCCTTAATTCATTTATAGCATTCCACAATGGTAGAGGATGTTTAAAAATTATACCTCTTTTTTTCCTATATTGGCCATACACGCCGAATGACGCATCTAATAAAGCAAGAATCCTACTCTGCAGTTCTGTTTCTTTGATATTTCAATAATCATTCATTTTGTTGTCATGTACGAAATGGAATATCATGCCTTCCTTCTTTCCTCATTGCACAAGTTTACGGGCTAACAAAAGAACACGTAGGTAAGTTTCTTTTTTTGCACCCGTGAACATTAAAAATTTTGTGCTTACAAGTTGAAAGCTGCAAATGTGACGAACAAGGATTAGTACCAGTAAACATTGGTTTCTGAATTACAGCTTCATTTGCTATCGATACAAGCATAGTAAAAGTGGAATAAAATGCATTACGAAAGCATCCTTTTCACATCCCATCCTTCACTTCTTGGTTATTCGAAACATACGAACGGGAACATGGTACATTAGCGACGCCAAATGTGTCGTATTACTGGGACAAATATGCATTCAAGAACAGAACAAAAAAGTTCGAAATTGCCTTCCTTAAACTTTGTTATTCGTCTAAGTACAATAACTTTCTGTATTTAAAACAGGTATTGCACACACGGGCGACAGAAATAATGAACAAGAGGCAATCGCGAACAGTAGTCTGTTAACGTTTTAGGCTATTTAATATGGCGCCAGTCCCCGCCCCCTCTGGCTTCAAAACAATATAGAACGTAAGTCTTTTGTTACCCTCACGGTTATTTTTTAGTGATGGAGGTATCTGGAGCCAGCATCAAGATCGGTATTTCCACATAACTCCATCGCTGGGAGTGCGAAGGGTTGTGGGCTGTTTTGCGGACCTTGACTGTGGATTGTTACGTCGGCGTGCGCGGTTGGCTCTAGGGTGGTGGTGGTTTGACAGGCTGTGCCACGACCGGATACGGTCAGACCGTTCCTCGTGGGGAGCTGCGTCTTGCGTATACAGTATGTGATCAAAAGTATCCGGACACCCCCAAAAACATACGTTTTTCATGTTAGATGCATTGTGCTGCCACCTATCGCCAGGTACCCCATATCAGCGACCTCAGTAGTCATTAGACATCGTGAGAGAGCAGAATGGGGCACTCCGCGGAACTCACGGACCTCGAACGTGGTCTGGTGATTGGGTGTCACTTGTGTCATATGTCTGTACGCAAGATTTCCACACTCCTAAACATCCCCAGGTCCACTTTTTCCTATGTGATACTGAAGTAGAAACTTGAAGGGACATGTACAACACAAAAGCGTACAAGCCGACCTCGTCTGCTGACTGGCAGAGACCGCCGACAGTTGAAGAGGGTCGTAATGTCTAAGAGGCTGACATCTATCCAGACCATCACACAGGAATTCAAAACTGCATCAAGATCCACTGCAAGTACTAGGACAGTTAGGAGGGATGCGAGAAAACTTGCATTTCATGGTCGAGTGGCTGCTCATAAGCCACACATCACGCCAATAAATGCCAAACGACACCTCGCTTCCTGTAAGGAGCATGAATATTGGACGATTGAACAGTGGAAAAACGTTGTGTGGAGTGACGAATAACGGTACACAATGTGGCGATCCGATGCTAGGGTGTGGATATGGCGAATTCCCGGCGAGCATCATCTGCCAGCGTGGGGTAGTGCCAACAGCAAAATTCGGAGGCAGTGGTGTTATGGTGTGGTCGTGTTTTTCGTGGAGGAGGCTTGCACCCCTTGTTGTTTTGCGTGGCACTATCACAGCACATGCCTACACTGATGTTTTAAGCAAGTCCTTGCTTCATACTATAGAAGAGCAATTAGGGGATGGTGATTGCCTCTTTCAACACGATCGAGCATCTGCTCACAATGCACGGCCTGCGGCGGAGTAGTTACATGACAATAACATCCCTGCAAAGGACTGACCTGCACAGAGTCCTGTTCTGAATCCTATAGAACACCTTTGGGATATTTTGGAACGCCGACTTCGTGCCAGGCCTCACCGATCGACATCGATACCTCTCCGCAGTGCAGCACTCCGTAAAGAATAGGATCCATTCCCCAAGAAACCTTCCAGCACCTGATTGAACGTATGCCTGCGAGAGTGGAAGCTGTCATTAAGGCTACGGGTGGGCCAACACCATATTGAATTCCAGCATTACCGATGGAGGGCGCCACGAACTTTTAAGTCATTTTCGGCCAGGTGTCCGCATACTTTTAATCACATAGTGTATTGTTGTCTCGGAGCGGAGCTGAGTGTAGCGAGAGACCAAAATTATTCTCACAGAAGTAGACACTAAAAACAAAACAAAAAAAGAATCATTTGGAGCTCTATGAGCAATTTCCAATTTGCAACCATATTTTACTTTTCTTATCCTTCTTTGAGACACTCAACTTCAATTATGCAATTGTTTATATAGATGTATTTGTACAGTGTGGTACTACACACATTTGTAAGCCCTTTTCCGAAACATAAATTCCACAACGAGATCGCACTACGAATGAGCTTTACGACAGTAGGAGCAACATGCTAGCCAGTGACGTAACAAGCTTCATATGACTCTAATGGAGGGTATTAGCCGGCTTTCAAATATACGAGTTTCATTGCGCATAAAAAAAGGGACTCTCGAGGAAAAAAGTATGTTATGAGACTAAAATTACTTAATTAACCATTAAAGGGGTTTCCGCAAAATTCAAATTCGCTCTTGTCGCAGTGTGTTAAACCTTTGACTGGGTGGAGAAAATGATCTGATATTTGACTGTAAATACTGGTAATTTAAATTTACAAAATCCTTTAAACACATAAAATTAGAGAGTTGATATTTACTACGTTTGTCATTTTAATGATGCGCATCTATATGAAATGTCGATCGTTAAGATCGACTAAAGTGTTCAGATTTTAACATTCAGGTCTTTGTTACAAAACTTGTTAATTTCACTGTAACAGTAAATCCTAAACTATTATACATATGATCAATATTCAAGTTGTATTGGGATCACCATGAAAATTTATGAAGAATGGTAGATTAAAATTACTGTGGCTTCATTCCCTGCACTACTACAGAATTAAATATTTTCCATAAATGTTTCCCTTTATAGCCGATCTTAGGTCCGCCATATTTAACTTTCCTACGTCTCCCCGGTTACAAAACGCCTCTACAAGGTTTCCTTATGACGTAGGTTCTCGTCTGTCTCACTCGTGACTCGAACACTACAGCGCTTAGGCCTCAATAGACAATAGGCGCCGGTGAATTCCCCCATCTCGTGGTGAATCTGCACCCTTTGTGACACGCGGTCCTGTACGACAGGGTTCGTTTCACAATTTCTGTAGGCTGACTCTTTCGGCCATTTATTTAAATGCGATTGCAATGCTCGTTAACTCACAAATTTATATCTAGAATAAACACAGTAAACAAATAAACCTTTCCTTATGTACGAATGCATGCTTTCGTGACGATATCCATTAATCAAATAAGTAGCCCAGATGCAAAAAGCCGCTAACTGTATGATAAGTGAAACTGATATAATCGCGAAAATCTCGTCCCGTCCAAACTCTTGAAGTTAAATACTTCATTTCTTTATATAAAAAAGTAAAATAATAATTAATTGCTGGCTGAAATCTACGATTGTGTTTTATACATTATACATTATACATTAAAATCTTAAGTGAAATATTAATTTAATAGTTTTTGCACCCGCTTTACGCGGTTAGCCGGTTTTGCAAACGTATCGATCCAATTACGAAACAAACATTCTATTGCAAAACCCGCTATTCGGTGATATGTTAGGAATGACGGAAGGCTGGACTTTAATTATTGCAGATATAAACATGTATGTTTTATTTCAAAGACACGTCCGAGAATTCTATAAAACTGTGCTTATAAAAATACGAAAGTGACATTATTTTACCAGGCATAAACTGACTTATTTAACGTCAAAAAGAGAGCACAAATGAATGCTTTCGACATCACAAGGTATTGGAGAAGATAAAAGAAGCTCCAAATTGCATCTTAGTAAAATACCAACAAAATTTTAGAAATGAAAAAAATTAGCGGAAGAATGCATTTTACTTATAACAGCGACAACAAATTCTAGAAAATATAATTGGCTGAAAATTGCTTTTAAAGGAATCGACTTCAACACTATCCATCGACTCAAAATCGCTTCCGGCTTCCTTCTCGTTCTGGGGGCGGGCAGCGACAGGAACGATTCTAGGAGTCGAATCCTGCTCGTTGAACGTCTCGGTGTAGAATTTGAGTTTGTCGTTAGTCGCCCAGTCTTCGCCCAAGTGCAGCTGCAAAAGGTTTTTGACGTCCCTGAGTTTGGTTTCTGAAGTTCTGCACCTGCTGTTATTGGTGTTGGACCCTTTGCTTTGCTGAAATTTTTTTCTCCTGTTTAGGATGCTGTTCCCCTCTCGAGCTATAAAACTTTAGAAGGACTCTCCACGAACTAGAAAATCTTCTTGTTTTTGGTTTCCACGAACACGATTTTTTGGATTTTTGAATCTCCAGTTACCAGTAACTGTCACTGAGCCTTCCATGTATTCTTTCCAATCTTGAACAGGACATTCATTTTGCCCTAGACGCACTACTGTTCCAATTTCACAATGTGCTGATTGTATACGGACGGGTTTTCAATTAAGCTCAGGTTGCGAAGTTGCCTTTCAATGTTAGCAAAAACTCTGTCAGGTGAGATGAATGAGTGGCCCATTGTTGGGAACCATGATTCTATTTCTTCTAGATTGTCGGGAGCTTCGAGAAGAAATAAATGACACAGCATGCTGGTCATCGTCCTGTTTTTATTCTGTCCCCACATTCGTCGGAAAACAACCGAATGTTTTCGCTTCTTCAAGGTTTAGGTGAGTTAGTACTTGGTGAACCATCGATGCTCTTTGATCTGATCCTTTGGCATATTCATGTTCCAACCGAATATTCGCAAACACTGTGCCGGCCTTCTGCGGGGACGCCGAGGAGCCCTGGCAGATTGTAAAAGTTGTAAAGATGCATTTGGCATGAATAACAGGTCGGTTGGTCTACACCTTTGTTGGTGTTAGATTCTTTTGGTTGTTGTATCTTAGAGTTATTTCACCTTCATTATTTTCTTTCAGCTTCGTATAGAATATGTTAACTCTCAGTTTATGGACTCTGATCAGGGTTTGGAGGCTCTCCTTTTCGGCACTTCGTTTTTCCTTGTCAGTAAGATTTTCCAGCGATGAGCATGTCGAGCAGGTATCAGCATACGGGGCACAAAGCCAATATTGAAATCTTGACTTGGCAAAAAATGCTCTTGTATTAATCTAATTTGACAGCGTTTTACAGAGTTCTCTTCACAATACATGGTCCACATCTTCGTTATTGTCGGTTTGCTACTTAATTAAACGATTTGGGTGTTGGTTCTTCGCGAGTAGTGACGGTCTAAGGGGATGAACTTCTTAATGTGATTTTTAACACACTATTTTCTTCCTTCATACAGCTTGGGTCTTCTGTCACCTCCTCTTGCCTCAGCGAGAACTGTATCTTGCTTTAAAATTTTGTGGCACGACCCAGTAACCCTATCTTGCTTAATCAGTAAAACTGACGAAACACGCTTTTCAAACCTGCAACATTTTCGATCTCTTGCTCCTCTTTTTCGATAGTGAAAAATTGGTGGTGATGGTTCATTTCTTTTGTTCATCCTCGCGTGATCTTCTTTTAGGACTCATGGTAGAGACATGTTGAGCTACATAATTGCCCTGCTACTCTCCGGTTCTTTTCTTGCAAAACGTATGGTAAATTTTTCTTACATCTTTTATGGTAAGTTCGTTACATCTCAGTTTTTCGAAGAGATGTTTACAATTAGGCATCTTTGGGAATTATTTAGTTTGTGTCTGAAATGAAGTCCCATGCTTAAGTATGTAGAAGCAGTAAATGGTGATGAAGGAAAAACTCTCTCTTCGCCCAGTGGTCACTTGAAATCCTGCCCCAACAGACAATTCCTGCGGAACTGAAACTGGGAGCAGTCTGGCAACAGCGTCAATTATAGCGCATAGCACAACTACGTGTGATCGTATGCACTCCTTGCTGCTCCCTGCGAGATCTACTGCATTTAACATTTACTTCGTTGCCAGGTAGCAACCAGTTTCAGTTTTACAATAATTGTAGTTTTGCTTCCACTTCGTTTGTATCATCTTTTGCATTTAAACCGTCCAGAAAATCAGTCATTTTTTTTCAAAACACTCATGTCAATACGTCAACAAACATCATTCTCTTCAGCTGAACTGCGCTTTCTGGCGTATATCTAGACAGTGCATAGGCGGCGAGAGATTCAGATTTGAGTACGCTTTTGCTACAGTGCAGCCAGCCTAAGTCTGAAAAATTATCGCTTCTAATCTTAACTAACTGAAAGGTAGCTTTGACTGTCTAGATTGGTAAGTCTCATGTCAGCTGGCGTTCTTTGCTCTAGATATTGCTTCATGTATTGTGCTATCCCAGAAGCGTTGGCCCATTTAATAACAGAAGTATTATTGAATGCAATTCAATGCCTGTTTCCAGTGCATTCTTTGCTAAAGCTGATTTTTGGGATAGTGTAAATGGGAACCTTTCATGTTCTGATGATGCTGTTCAATAATGTGAACAGTCTGATCAACATAAAACTGCTCAGATTGGGGCTTCTCAAATGTTCATGACTGGAAGAGAGTGTTACTAAAAATCTCCTCCCTCAGGCATGCAGACCACCCATGTTCTACCACCTGCCAAAGGTGCATAAGAAGGATACACCTGAACACCATCAGATCACCAGCCTATAGACTTGCAAGCATTTGGCCAGCCTCCCGTTGATGCACACTGGACGCCGCGCACGCCATATACATAATATGGCAGACTTCATTGATTTAATTGATTAACGAGGTATTATGGTTAGTTTTGATTTGGTTTCCCCATTCATGTGTGTGCCCATCACAGAACTCCATAGACTTGCTGTTCCTGCTCCTTGAGGACAATATCATGGATTTATTTAAACATACTCTGATGTCATCATATTTTTTACATGATGGAGAATATTTCAACCAGCATTGCTATGAGTTGCCCTTTAGCTCCAGTTATTGCAAACCTCTTTGTGGAGCAGTTTGAAGACATACACATCAACAACATCCATGACCACATGAACTTTATGATGAAAGTGTAGAAGAACAGTACCTTGCCATTCCTGAATATCCTCGACTGCTGTAAATTTAGTGGGTGTCTTGGTCACAGCATTGACACAAGCCCATCCACACGGATCAGTATCTGCATGACGCCAGCTACCACCATCCACCACACAAACAGTCTGTATGGAGGACCTTGGTACATCAAGTTGAAACCATCTCAAATGCCGAAAACCTGCTGAGAGAACTGAGCCACTTACGTAAAATTTTGTGGAAAACTGTTAAAACAACAGACAGATTTTGCAAACAGTTTCATCTAAACTGTGTAAGCAAAAGACCTACAAAGGAGACATGAAGAAGATTGTGTTTTTACTGTTTGTTGCTCAATAACAGGGAAAATTAGCTGGCTTTGGAAAAAGCAAAATTGATACAGTATTTAGGCCCCCATGAAAAATCTGGCAACTAAGATGCCCGTGAAAGATGATGTAGTCCTCATAACAATCTGAAGTATGCAAAATACTGTTTGGGAGTGGGCAGTTTTACGTCGGTGAGACTGTTCGCACTATTGAACAGCATCACATAGAATATGAAAGGTGTTTCCATCTACACTTTGTCAAAAAATCTGTTGTAGCAGAGCATGCACTGGAAAATGGACACCTAATTGCATTTGATAATACTTCTATTATTAAATGGACCAATGGCTTCTGGAATAACGTAATACATGAAGCAAATAAAGATCAAAATATTGGACAACACCCTCAATAAAGATGGAGAAGTGGAGCTCAGTACGGTCTGGAATCCTATGATTGGGGAGTTGAAGTGAGCCCGGCAGCCATACCACCAAAACATTACCATATACTACACAGGAATAGGAACCAGTGACATCACTCACAGTGGTGTGGCTCTACAAGCACAGCAACAGCAGTATCTTTTTTCGCAAATTGGGAGTAACCAATTCAAGTAATTCATCAGACTTTTCTAACTGTAGAATGTTTCTAAAGGCAAGTGATCCTCCCAAGCTAGTTCTCTCAAAAACAGCACAGAAACCCTCCTTTATCTCTTTGCATAATTGAAGTGTCTTTTTTTCCCTTTAGAAATTGATTTATACAAGTCTCCAATAGCTACTACCTACTCATACATATAAACAGCTATGTTTGACTTGCTAGCAGTGGGGACATGACATGACAACAACTCGCTACAAGGAGCAGCAGCAACAAAAATTGGCCTGTGACACAAGCTTTACAAAAATGGTGAATATAACATGACACTTTCATTTTGCTTCAGCGCGTCAGACTTTGGAATCCGCTGACATGAAAACAAGTCATTATCAGAACTAAGCCTTTTCACTGTAGGAATACAGTAATATCAAATGAGTGTGAAGCTCTGTACATCATGTAAATTACATGAACTATCACCAGTGTTAACATTCTTAACACAGATCACTACCTATATTCTAACTCACTGTTTTCACATGTGAACTGACACCATTGGTGCAAAAATACATTTACAAGTCATATTTTATGTGTACATATCAGAGAGATGGTACATTCCAATCATTCATATTATAATATTATTTTATATCTTTTGACAACATACAACTTTCCATGTGTTGATGTGGTAGTAAGGTACAAGGGGATGGGGTAAGATAATTTACTTACAACAACATGTGATAAAAATGCATATCTTATCTGTCCTAAAAATGTTGCAGTGGCTTGGATGCTCATACAGAACATGGAAACAGTAATTTCACATATCACTTTGTGTGCGAATACATTGCAACTGATGGAAAATCAAAAAAGGTACAAAATGCTTGCTCATGAAACAGCCAACAATGCAGCACAACAAACTGAGAAAGTGCACAAAGAGATACTATCTCATAAATATAAAATATGTCTTTTTGCCAAGCTCTAATATGGGAAATATAATGTAATTATGCAAAAATGCATATACATATAACAATACAATTCCAAGGTGCTTAAAAGTGTTCTTAAGAAAAATCTAAAAAGTATAATTATACCATGTTATGATACCCTTCTAAAAATTGATTAGATTGAGGGAGATGTTCGGGTTAGTTACACCAAACAACCCCCATTTCACAGTAGTTCATTTATTCACCAAAACACAAGAAAGGCTCACAAACAACGGGACATGGCGGAAGAAGCCAAAGATAATCTTAGCTTAGTTAAAAGATCATTAGGGAACGATTGACAGGAATGGGGGAAAGAAATACAGTAGAAGAAGAATGGATAGCTTTGAGGGATGAAGTAGTGAAGGAAACAGAAGATCAAGTAGGTAAAAAGACGAGGGCTAATAGAAATCCTTAGGTGACAGAAGAAATATTGAATTTAATTAATGGAAGGAGACAATATAAAAATGCAATGAATGAAGCAGGCAAAAAAGGAATACAAACATAACAAAAATGAGATTGACAGGAAGTGCAAAATGGCTAGAAGAAAAATGTAAGGATGTAGAGGCTTATCTCACTAGGGGTAAGATAGATACAACCTTCAGGAAAATTAAAGAGACCTTTGGAGATAAGAGAACCACTTGTATGAATATCAAGGGCTCAGATGGAAACCCAGTTCTAAGTAAAGAAGGGAAAGCAGAAAGGTGGAAGGAGTATATAGAGGGTCTATACAAGGGAGATGTACTTGAGGACAATATTATGGAAATGGAAGAGGATGTAGATGAAGATGAAATGGGAGATATGAAAATGCGTGAAGAGTTTGACAGAACACTGAAAGACCTAAGTCGAAACAAGGACCCGAGAGTAGACGACATTCCATTAGAACTACTGACAGCTTTGGGAGAGCCAGTCTTGAAAAAACTCTACCATCTGGTGAGCAAGATGTACGAGACAGGCGAAATACCGTCAGACTTCAAGAAGAATATAATAATTCCAATCCCAAAGAAAGCAGGTGCTGACACATGTGAAAATTACCAAACCATCGGTTTAACAAGCCACAGATGCAAAATACTAACACGAATTCTTTACAGACAAATGGAAAAACTGGTAGAAGCCCACCTCGAGGAAGATCAGTTTGGATTCCGTAGAAATACTAAAACACATGAGGCAATACTGACCCTACGACTTATCTTAGAAGCTAGATTAAGAAAAGGCAAACCTACGTTTCTAGCATTTGCCAACTTACAAAAAGCTTTTGACAATGTTGACTGGAATAATTTTTTTCAAATTCTGAAGGTGGCAAGGGTAAAATACAGGGAGCGAAAGGCTATTTACAATTTGTACAGAAACCAGATGGCAGTTATAAAAGTCAAGGGACATGAAAGGGAAGCAGTGGTTGGGGAGGGAGTGAGACAGGGTTGTAGCCTATCCCCGATGTTATTCAATCTGTATATTGAACAAGCAATAAAGGAAACAAAAGAAAAATTCGGAGTAGGTATTAAAATCTACGGAGAAGAAATAAAAACTTTGAGGTTCGCCGATGATGTTGTAATTCTGTCAGAGACAGCAAAGGACTTGGAAGAGCAGTTGAATGGAATGGACAGTGTCTTGAAAGGAGCATATAAGATGAACATCAACACAAGCAAAATGAGGATAATGGAATGTAGTCAAATTAAGTTGGGTGATGGTGAGGCAATTAGATTAGGTAATGACGCTTAAAGTAGTAAAGGAGTTTTGTTATTTGGGGAGCAAAATAACTGATGATGGTCAAAGTAGAGAGACATAAAATGTAGACTGGCAATGGCAAGGAATGCGTTTCTGAAGAAGAGAAATTTGTTAACATCGAGTATAGATTTAAGCATCAGGAAGTCCTTTCTGAAAGTATTTGTATGGAGTGTAGCCGTGTATGGAAGTGAAACATGGACAATAAATAGTTTGGACAAGAAGAGAATAGAAGCTTTCGAAATGTGGTGCTACAGAAGAATGCTGAAGATTAGATAGGTAGATCACAAAACTAATGAGGAGGTAATGAATAGGATTTGGGAGAAGAGAAGTTTGTGGCACAACTTATAGATCGCACAAATGCCGAATAGCACAAGGGTAAGGGCCTCCGTCCATAGAGAGTCGTGGCATTGAAGAGCTGCCTTGAAAGTGCGGTGCCAGTGCTCAACTAGCCCATTACTTTGCAGGTGATATGCTGTGGTATGGATGAGCCAGGTGCCGCAAATGTTACAAATTCCGTTGAACAGGACCGACTCAAATTGTCTGCCCTGGTCAGTCATGATGATAGCTGGACATACGAAACGCGATACCCGTGACTCGACGAATGCTCGAGCAACAGTTTCTCCTGCACTATTGGGGATGGGGACAGCCTTGACCCAGCGAGATGTTCGGTCGATAGACAAGAGAACATAACAAAAGCCATTAGAGGGAGGCGGCGGGGGGGGGGGGGGCGACAATGTCAATATGAATATGCTGGAGGGATTGAAATCAGGTTTTGTGTTTCCTCTTCTGCAGTTTGGAGGTTAGACGGTTCAGATAGGTCTAGAATGGACGGCGTCGACTTGTGAAAGGAAATCAGCAACTACATTGTTAGCACCCTTCATGTGTCTGACATTGGTGGTGAACTGAGATATGAAGTCCATGTATCTGAAGCGGTGAGGAGGCGGGTCAGCTGGCGGGTTTGTAATGGCCGCAGCCAGGGGTTTGTGGTCCGTTAAAACATAGAAAGGGCATTCCTCAATGTCAGTCTTAAAATGCTTGATCGCTTTGTAGACTGTGAGCAACTCCCTGTCAAACGCGGAATATTTCCGTTGTGTATTGGTGAGCTTGCGCGAGAAGAACTGCAGAGGCAAAATTTGGCCGTCGATTGTCTGGCTAAGGACAGCACCGATGGCAGTATTGCTTGCATCTGTGGTGATGAAAAGCTACGCATTGGGATGAGGATGCACGATGGTGCAGGCCTTGGCAAGAAGATTTTTGAGGGCAGTGAAAGAGTCAGTCATAGCAGGGGTCCATGGAATGGGCCGAGATCCAGCAGTGTTGGTGCCTGCCAAGGCGTCCGTCAGTGGAGCCTGAATCTCTGTAGCGTGAGGTACATGTCGGCAATAATAATTAACCGTTCCTAGAAAGCGCTGGAGCTCTTTGAATGACGAAGGTCTGGGTAGGTTTTGTATTGTTTGTACTTTCTCAGGGGGCTGTGAAATGCCATCGGCAGAGACATGAAAACCAAGAAAAGTGACAGCAGGTTGATGTAGCTGCAATTTGTCCTGGTTGGTCTCGATGCCTGCTGCCACGAGTGTGTTCATAACAGTTTGCACATGTCGAATGTTGTCCTTATGTTGTCCTTGACGGAGGAACTGAACACAAGAATGTCATCAAGATACGCAAAGCAGAATTTTAGGTCGAATAGCACTTCGTTGATGAAGCCTTGCCAGGTCTGTGTTGCGTTTTGCAGACCAAAGGGCATGAATCAAAACTGAAATAACCCAACTGGGGTGGTGATTGCTGTCTTTTCACTGTCTTCAGGTGCCATGGGGATCTGGTGGTACGCCCATTTGCAATCAATGACAGAGAATGTGGTCGCACCTGTGGGGGAACTGATAAAGTCGGCAATGTTGGGTATGGAGTAGGTGTCCATAATTTTTCAAGTCTTCGCACATGCGCCAGGACCCATTTTTCTTGGGTGTCATATGTATGGGCGTAGACCAGCTACTGGCAGAGGGTTCGATGACGCCGGAGTTTAGTAGTTCAAAAATCTGATTTTTAAGGTCAGAGAGGCGCTTGGGACAAAGTCAACGTAGTTTACTGGAGATTGGGGGACCTGGCATGAGGCGAAACTTGTGAACTGTGCCGTTGGTGAAGACGGAAATGTTGCCGGTGGCGCGGGATGTGGCTTGTTTACAATGTGTGGCGGGTGGGGCGGGTGGAGCAACTCAGCGGATCCGACGGGAGCCGAGGCGGCAAAGTGTCCCAGGGGTCAACGCGACAAGATGGCCGCCAGCCTGAAGCAGTGGCACCATGGTCGGGTGAGCTCGGTAGAGTTCGTGAGCCGTTAGTGAGTCCATTGTCCGAGGGTGTGGCCTGTGGCAGCATGGTCACAGGCGAGACACTTGGCGCGAGAGCACTGTTTATGTAGTCAGTGGCGGTCACACAGTGGCACGCAGGAGCCGAAGTTGCATAGTTTGAGGTGCTGTCCACAAGGGGCAGGGTAGGAGCCGTCAGTTTGGGAACACGTGACACTCGTTTCGCATGCGCACTTGTGTCCGGCCGAGTGTCAAACGCTGCCTTGTTAAGAGGGTGTGGCCCTGTGGAGCTGTCAGTACATGTTATGGCAGTCTTGATAGCACAGTTGCGAGGGGTAGTGGGAGGTAAACACACGGAGGCTTGATTGCTGGGCTGCAAGCAGATTCGGCACACTTAATGACCTTGCTTTGTTCTTGCTGTAGTGTCTGTAATTCCTTTGCTGTATCGGAGAGCTGGAGCTCAGTTTCATGGAGCTGGAAGGAGAGCTCAAAGTTTACCTTGTGTAGGCGAGCGACGTTTTCAAGCTCGACAAGGCACTTGTGCGTTGTTTCTTGTAATGTCATCGACAGAGACGAGCATGTACGGATGAGATCAGTCCGGACTGATGTGTCATGGGGGGGTTTGCTTGACGGAGCACAGGGAAAGTGAGTCTTGGACAGGTGATGAAACATGGTGTTTCGCGCTAGGTCCAGTGAAAGTTTGTGGTGTTGCAGAAGTCAATGCCTAGTATACGTTCGTCAATTTCGCACACTAAAAAAGTCCACTCGAGTTTGCAGTTTGCGGGGAGTGAGACCACGTGGGAAGTTGAACCCGAGCATTGTAGTTTAGTTGAATTCACGGCCTGCAGTGAAGTATGATGAGGGCGGATGTTCGACAACACTAAGGACGTAGGCAGCAGCGAAACATCGGCACCTGTGTCCACTAGGAAAAGGTATCTCGACAAAATGTCTTTAATGTAAAGTCGTCCGCAATTATCCGCTTGTTCCCGGACAGAATGGAGCACTGGGGGGTTCCTGTCATGTTGTGCACAGAAGGCGAGTTCCGTGTCGCCTCACGAAGCAGTATGGGTACTGCGGTTGCATTCCCTGCGGAACATTCGTTGCCAGTGGCAGTGGCCAAGGTTCGGTGGCCGCAGCAGGCTAGGTTGCAGGAGGGGGCGTGGCCATGGGTGGAGCCAGTGACGTCCCAGTAGCTTGTTTACTGCTTTCGGAACAAGCAGAACGATCGGCACAGTGCGGCAGGACGATGAGCCTGAACCTGAGACTAGTCAGGTAGGCAGTGGCTGGTGAAATAGAGCAGTGATGCATCATGTAGCTTGTCAGCAATTGTCATTCTTTGCTTGACAGGTTCGGGAGACATCTGAGCCAGAGAAAAGTGTATGTGAGGAGATGGTGTATCGGACCAGATGGCGAGGTGAGCTGTGCCAGAGAGTAGATCGGCGCTGACCAGGGCACATAGCCGTCTCCAGAACTGTGAAGGTTTGTCGTTACCTAGTTCCTCAATGTGGAGCACTTGCTGAATTGCTGCCTCAGTTGAGCGTACAAGGACTGTCTTTTTGGCTAGAGTGTACCAGGTAGATGAGTCCAGGGTGTCGACCAGGTCAGCAATCAATTCCTCCTGTTCGTGCAGGTGGCTGATGAGGCACAGAAACCTGGTTGACTCGTCAAGTTTGTAATGGTCGAACACTTCGTCCACAATTTTGAACCAGGTTGTAGCTCTGTCGGGATTAAACGGCGGCAGCATCGGTAAGCGTTGTAGAATGTTCAGAAGAACAGGTTGAGTTGAGTTCATCGGGGCACTGTTTGAATCAAGCTGTTGTGGGTGTGTTTAGATTGATGCGTCGCGGAAGACCGATGCAGATGAGACACCGGGATGTGCCGAGAACAGTTGCGGAAGCTTGACTGGAGCCGGCGCAGGGGCGACAGGTGAGAAAAAGTTCAAAGTTTGAGACCGCGTGTTAGTCCGCGGAAAACTCGACGTATGATCAGAGCCGGGGCCACCTGTGTTGCAGAGAGGCTGCGGAGGTGCGGGCTGTCCAGAAGTGCAGTGTGGGAAATGATGTCGTACATGGGACAGAATGTGTGAATGTTCACTGTTCATAGTCACTCCACTCAAAACAGTGTGCTGATAAGGTGAATGTCATGGCAAAAACCACTGAGGCATAGCAGTGGGATGGAGGTGTAGGTCAGGCACAGATAACAAGTTATCGTTCCTGTTGCAGGCTGAGGTATCCATAAGATGTAACTGCACAATCGATGAGGGAGGGCACATGTGATGGGAACAAAGGTGTTTGATAGCTGGAGTCATGCACACTCCTAACCTCACTTATTGTTGAAGGCTCGAAAATGTCCCGCGTAATCGGTGTAATCATCAAGTGAGAGGCATCGTGTTGCAGTCCTAGAGGGTGAACATCGCCCGCAACATGATGCATGTCGATCACAAAATCAGGCGTTAGGCGCTGGGCCGAAGTTATTGTTCGAATGCTGTGTCGATGTAATACACGTGATAATAACCGACGCGGAGGTCGCGGGCACAGTAAAATGGCAAACACAGAAGACTTTACAACTCGGGGTCACCAGTGAGGGAGATGTTTGGGTTAGTTACACCAAACAACCCCCATTTCACAGTAGTTCATTTATTCACCCAACACAAGCAAGGCTCACAAAGAACAGGACATGGCAGAAGAAGCCAAAGATAATATTAGCTTAGTTCAAAGATGGATGCATTGATGCTGGTGTTGATTTCATCAGCGCCAAAAGATAATACAAGATAAACTCAAAATGAAATGTAGAAGATAAGATGAAATTACAAAAATAAATGTATGAGAACGCACTTCATTTTGCCTTGTTATCATGTACAAAAATTTGTGTGATAGAAAACACCAGGAGCACTCATAAAAGTTGTTACATAAGATTTAAGAAGCTCTTGTAAAATACATCACATAAGATAAGAGATTCTAAAAATACAAATAAAGACGAAAATAAAAAACAGCAGTGCATATGATTCTCCCATGTTATCAAAGAAAAATGTTTTAAGCACCATACTGATTATAAAATCGTGGTACGTATGTTTCTGTAGAAGATGTTATTAAAGTAAACCTAAATCATCTGGGAGAAGGTCGTGTTACTTTCTGCTATGCAAATATAAAATAGACAGGAAGTTATTTTAAAATCTTCTATAGCTTTAGTCAGTGTGATGATCAACCAAGTCACCTGGATACTTTTTAATGTGACTGTAAATTTCTATTTCTTCAAGTATGCTCATAATTCTGAAGCTAGCATGACAAGTGGAGTTAAGTGCGATTGAAGTGGGGGGAAAAAAATCGGAATGCTAAATAAATAATAAGAAGATAAAGCACACGTTTTTTATTAATCATTTGTTATCAGAAACAATGTACCAGTGAAATAAAAAGTTTTAATTCAACTGCTGTCTTCTAAAAGTTTGTCGAGACCCAGAAGTGATCACACTAATATAGCAAAACTCTTGGTTGAATATAATAGGAAGGAACATTCCACATGGGAAAAATATATTTAAAAAAGGTGCTGTGATTTACCAAACGGGAAAACCCTGGTAGATAGACACAAAACTCTTGGTTGGTGACACATCTCTCTACTGCAGGACTATCTTTGCAGCAACACAGTCTGAGCTTCACTGCAGGCCCATGCATCTTTTCCACACATTGCTTCAGGGCAATAAAGCATACATATTTCGCATTTTCTGTCTCAATCATTCAACTGTGAGCGTCCTCACCTGGAGCCTCTCCACACCGGTGACCCTGCAATGAACACTAGCACCTAATATGGATTATCCTGCATCTTTTGTCTCATCTCAAGTATGAACACAATGGGACCATGTCACAACTAAAGTGACATGGAATATGAGTACAAGACAGTCATTTAAACAGAGTGTCCCCATTTATCTTGTTCACCCAACATAACTTTTTATTGGTGCATTAAATGAAAAATGGTTTCAACCAGTTTTAACATCATTGGTTAGTTCTTGCTGAGGGTATAGGTTTTATGTATCCCCACAGATATGGGAGATGTGGAGTAGAGTTTAAATGTTTTAATTGGAACCATGTACATTTTATTCAAGAATACACTTACCGTCTCCAAGAATTATTCAAAAATACATCGCACTCTACAATTTTTGCCAATAAAATGTAGATATGCAAATGTTAAAGAGTACACAAGTTATGGAGAAACTGAGCTGTTTACTACCTTGACATTTCCTGCTTATATAAACACAGGTACTCATCTCCCCCCCCCCCCTCCCCCCCCCCCCTTGTAGAAGTGAACATTTTGCTGATTTGTTGTTGTGTTCTTGTATGTATTCCAGGAGTGGAGCCACAGAACTAATCAAATTTCTCTTTTCAGAGGATTTGCTTGCTTTTTTGTGTAAACCATAGCTACTCCACCCAACTTCCCTGTGCCACAGCCTCAGACAGCCAATGTGATGGATCTAACACACGTTTTTCAGTTTCAGAACCAATAAATTGCTGCTTGCTGATAATGGTACAACAACAACTGGCTGCACAAGCTGCGTCGGCTGCACAACTGGCCAACAAGTTCTGCCGACCAGTACCACCATTCCAACAACTTAACAACACAAAAGAGGAATGGCTCAAACACCTGGGTGAGTCCCAAGAACATAGACAAGTTCATTATGTTCAAAGTACTGTAAAACTACAATACTTCCTTTCGATTGTGAGGTCCCCAGGGTTCAGGTTAACTTAAAAACTAATCCCAATCACATCTCCCGATGAAATCAGTTATGGCCAAGTATTTGATGCATTAACCAAGTACTATGACCAGCAAGTCCAAGTAGCTGCAGCCAGATATCACTTCTTTTGCTTGCATAAAGAGGCAGAACAGATGTACCGTCAGTGGGACACTGAATTAACGGGCATGACTAGGAAGGGTAAATTTAAATGTAGGTGTGGCAACTTGTAGAGTGATTTAATGATAAGAGATGCAATAACATTCAATATTCCAGGCAGATTAATATGGGAACAGATCCCAAAGTACTCTAATCCATCACTTGCTCAAGTATTGCAAATCTTAGAGCAATATGATTCGGTTGCCATAATGACCAATAAGTCCGCCCAGGCCTCGATTTGTTGGGTCGAGTCGGCCCTTGCTCGTGTATGCCCCAAGCAGCCATAAGAGTGATCATGTACACAGACATATGGACAGCCACATAGACAGGTAAACAGGCCTGTGAATTTAGTGAAGTCTTGCCCCAAATGTTTTGCTTGCAAGAAAAGATTACCGATCACATAACGCAACATATTACACATGTGGAAAACAAGGCCATGTCCAAGCAACTTGTTTGAAAAGGCACAAAAACACCGATCAATTTTAACCTCCCCCAGAAAAAAGCAGGCTCATGCACATGCAGTGAATGCTGTGTTTTCTAAACCTACAACAGGTTCCGACAAAAGTAAGATTAAGGTTGTGCCTCCTTCTCGCTCTAGTGCTGTGCAATGATATTCTAAGAAACTATTTGCCTCACTACAAATTGTTGGCCATGGTGTGCACTTTCAGTTAGACACAGGTGCCTCAGTAACTTTGCTTAATTGTACCATGTACAAATAGTTGGGTTCGCCACACTTTTCTAAATCTCACTGCTTACAACAAACAGGAGAGTGCTTGGACACTGTAGTTTGCCTGCCACTTACAAATCTCACACTAGAACAGTGAATTTTACTCTGTTGAAATCAAGAGACAGTGAGAACAAATATGGTTTAGACGCCTTTAATTTGTTTGGCGTTAGCATAAAAGACAATGTACTTTCAGTGTTGGATTTTGCACCAGAGGACAGTGTTGTTAGCCTGCTTAAAGAATTTCCTGAACTGTTTTCCGATGAAGTGAGAAAAGCTAATGACTTTGTAGTGCTTGTTATATTGAAAGGCAATGCATAGTGTAAGATTTTCTGGACCTGCCCCATTCCAATTGCTTTAAGAGACGAAGCAGCCAGTGAATTGAAAGAATTGCAATATAATGGTGTAATTGCTCACATTCAAGCTAGTCAATGCGCAAGTCCTCTTGTTTTGTTGCAAAAATCTTCTGGTCACATTCACATTTGTGTTGACTTCAAACCTATGTCAACCTGCAGACAGTAGTTGACATTATGCAATACCTCAACCTGAGGAACTCATGGACAGGCTTGGTGGAGGATGTTACTTTTATAAGACAGATTTATGTGATGCCTACTTGCAAATTCTGTTGGACGAAGAATCACAGAAAGTGTTTGTAGTAAATACACACTTAGGACTGTTCAACTATTTGCATTTGCCCTTCCGCACCCACCATTTTTCAATGTTACTTGGAACAGCTGACAGCAAAAAGTGCCATTTGACAATATTGTCTTCTCCGGTTGTACACCAGAGGGACACATTGCCAATTTGCTTACTCTTTTTCGAGTGTTGTCAGAAGCAGGACCCAAGTGTCATGTTGAAAAGTGTGACTTTTTTAAAACTGAGCTACAATACTTAGGACATGTGATAAAGAGTCACAATGTGCAAACCCCCCCCACCCGCAATCTCATTTGATAGCAATCTGTGACCTGCCTGTTCCCCACAATGTGTCTGAACTGCAGTCAGAACTAGACAAGATGACATACTACATTCAGTTCATACCGAATGCTGTTAAGATCGTGGCTCCATTGTGTTGCTTGCATCGGAAAAATGTGCCTTTTGTGTGGACTAAAGAGTGTCAAGATACATTTCAGAAACTCAAAAATGCTTTGCCTAGTGACATATGTTTAGTGCACTTTGATCCTGTGAAGTTAGTAATTTTACAACGCTTCTTCCTACAGAATCAGTGCTGTGCTTTCACACAGAATTGGTGCACAAGAAAGACCTATTGCTTTTGCCTCAAAGTTGTTAACTCAAACTCAGTGCAATTATTCTCAAATAGAAAAAAGAGGCTGTTACTATTATTTATAGTGTGACAAAATTCCATCACTTTGTATGGTCGCAAGTACTATTTAATGACAGATCACAAACCTTTGCAATCCTTGTTTCATCTGTCAAAGCCAGTTTCTACATGCACTGCTGAAAAATTGGAATGTTGGGCTTTGATCCTTTCACAGTATCGGTATTAAATTGTGTACAGACCTATGGCAAAACGTGGCAATGCAGGCATCCTATCTTGCCCGATTGTCCCAGACTCTGAAATGATACATCTGCCACATCTTGTTGCCAAATCAAGGTGCAGAACTCTGAATTCCTGGAATCTTTTCCCTTGCAGTACAGAAAAATTGGACAAGTCTCGGTGGCAGACCCCAATTTCAAGATTTTGCTGCATTACATTTGCATGTGTTGGCCTCCTTCATTGAACAGTATCCAGAACTTAGTTGTGTGCCAATATTTTGCATATTGGCATAACCTTTCAGTTCAACATTCTAGTTCAAAATGACAGTGGACAATCATGTGTGCTTATCCCTGAAGTGTTATAAAAGAATGTGTTGCAGTTGCTCCACCAAGGAAATTGGGGAACTGTTTGCACTAAACAGTTAGTGTGCCGGCACTATACTTGGCAGATGGACACCCACATTGAACAGATGACATCACAACGTCATGTATGTACAGAAAACCAATCCGCTCCACCACAGACATTCTCAGCTTGGCATAAGACTCAATCACCATGGCAACGAGTGGACATAGACTTTGCAGCACCATTTTGGAACACTTGTTCCCTCATAGTGGTAGATTCTTTGAGCAAGTTTCCATTTGTGGTGCCTATGGCTTCTACCACATCACATAGCATCATCCAAGCATTGTTCTCCATATTTTGCATAGAAGGTTTGCCAGAAGTACTTGTGTTTGACAGTGGACGACAGTACACTTCACAAGATTTTGAACAGTTTTATGAATGTAATGGCTTTCATCATCTAACAAGTGCTCTGTTTCACCCCCCCCCCCCCCAGTCGAATGGAGAAGCAGTACACTTTGTACATAGTTTTAAATGGATGACCAAGCTTCACACCACCCACACATGGGAACAGGCACTGCAACCCTTTCTCACCTCCTATTGCTCCCACTCATGAGACGGACCACTACCAGCAGATTTCTGTATGGCCACCACCATCAGATACTGCTACACTTGCTACACCCACTGCTGCATCTGGCGCCACCAATTGTCCACAAGTATCACTTTGCGCCACACAATCTTGTTCTGTTGAAGGTTTATGGCAACTGTGGGTGCTGGGAAAGAGGTGTGGTCCAGGAGCACATTGGCTCTTTTATGTACTTGATTGCAGGTCCTGATGGTTTGCAGCACTGCCACCAGAACAAGATTCGTTCATGTCATTTTCCCCGTGATTCTGCTCTTTTTCTTCCCCTGGATTCACGGCCTTACTGGACCACATAGCCTTTGTAGCTGCTCACTGGTGCTACCAGGGCACCCCCAGAAGGAGTGGAAGGACAATGTGCCCTCACCCCTGTCATTGCCCCAGGAGATGCCCTCAAGCCTGGATGTGTGTTCCCTGGCAACTGTTTTCCAGAGGATGTTTCTGTTGCCTCACGTGCTAGATGGTGGGGTCCTGTTGGGAGTATGCTGTCCTCCACAGTCACGAGTCCTGGCTCATCTCTATGTCCAGCATCGTGCGTCCCTCCCTGTTGTCATTTGCATCTTCCCTGCATGGCAATGGTGCATCATTTCTGGGGAGAGGAATGTGCTGGTGTATGCTGTCACCAGCACACTGGTCAGCAAAGGTGTAGCAAGAAGATCAATAAGTGTGCCTGTGAGGAGGGAGGCCAAAGACAAACTCACAAGCAACAAATCACCAACATCCTCTTAACTGCAAGTATTTAGATAGTCAATGCTTACCAGAGGGCTCAGGCTCAGGCTCAGGCTCAGGCTTGGGCTCAGGCTCAGTCATTAGCACAATTGCTCAGTCATTGACGCACAAACTCGCTACTCCAGTATGGCTTCTCATTCATTGTATAGCAGAA
Organism: Schistocerca gregaria; assembly: GCF_023897955.1. Taxonomy (NCBI): domain Eukaryota; kingdom Metazoa; phylum Arthropoda; class Insecta; order Orthoptera; family Acrididae; genus Schistocerca; species Schistocerca gregaria. Next base: position 347,383,035 of record NC_064926.1, on the reverse strand, counting down.
CTTGTACTTCACCAGCAGTGAGGCTAACATGGATTAATATTCAAGAGCTTGTACCACAACACATGGATGCTGTTAAATCTAAGTAACAGTTATCTGTTTAAGTAAATAAAGAACCTTGTTAATACATGTGGGCAGTTGTATTGTAGAAAGGGGATACCAGCCAACAAACAACATCCTCTCCCTTGATTCCTATGGTACAAGATTCTACAGTGGTGATGAGGACTCCACAGCCAATTTCTCAGCATGGTTAATTTTTATCGCAGACACATGTCTCATGCAGCTGTCATCCAGACAGTGCTGACAAACACATCAGCAGGCAAGCACAAAACAGGCAAGCAAGATACTGAATGGATCCCACAAATTCAACAGGCATTTAAGTAAATTAACAACTGGCTTTCTTGTGCCATGATGTTGGTACACTCACTTTCCACTGTGCACCAATCAATCATTTCTGATGTGACTGATTTCTCAATTAGAGTGGTTCTCCAACAGTTAGTAACAGGAATATAAACACTAAGCTTCTTTTTCAAGAAGTGGACCAATTCCAAACAGAAGTGGTCAGTGTACAACAGTTGTATGAAGCAGTATATCAGTTCAAAGATGATGTTGAGGGCAAGCCTCTGCCCATCTACTCAGATCATCGGCCCTGGTGGATTTCACCTGCAATCCATCACAAATCTGTTGCACACATTTTTATCATTAAAATTATATTGCAAAGTTCGCAATCAATGTTTGATGTTTCCATGGAACAGACAATATCATGGCAGACTATCTCTCTCAGATCAATGCACTCACTGGATATTGATTATGATGGACTAGCAGAAGCACAACTGCAGCACATAGTCAATTACATGAACTCCTATGCAACACCACAACTGTGTGATTCCTGGCTAATCAACACAAAAATTGTGTGATGTTTTACACAACCATCATTGATCACTTGTACCGCTCAGCATGAGCAGAATTTTCTTAATAAACAATATGGGTGTCCTATCCAGACATCTGTCCAACAATGAAACTACTCACAGAATGCTTTGTGTAGTCAGACATCATAAGAGACAGTAGTTCTTGGACCAGAGTGTGCTGAGAGCCAAGTTCTAAGATAGGATGCCATGCACAGCTACAACACAGCTGTTATTTAATCCATAAGGGCTGTTTCTAGCGTGTCCACCTAGATCTTGTTAGCCACCTCCCCAAATCAGGTGGCTTCCATTACATCCTTTCAGCAATTGACAGGATAACTTACTGGATTGACACTACACCAAAGTAGGTGTATTCTGGCAGGAATTTTGCTAACATTGGCATCAGCAAAATTACTTCTGCACTCCCGGAATCACCGAAGTCAGCATCTGATACTCAGACAATTGTACTTGTGACATCAGCATCCACAGAATTTGGACATCATGTCACTGCTCCTCCCCCTCCCCCTCCCCCTCCCTCTCCCCCAATCTCCCTCTCCCTATGGCCAATGGTTTCACACATTTGTGAAAATGCTGAAGTGCCCCAGGGCACCAATGGCATGAACTGTTTCCTAACCTTTAAGTAATTTTAATTTTTATAATTTGATCCTGTGTGCACCATCTTTTGTGTTCTCTATATTCTCCTGTGTGAAGCAGCAGCAATTAGCCAGGAGAAGTAGTCTAAGAGCAAGTATTTGTCAGTTCGTCTTGTTATAATAGTGTGATTATTATCAGCAAAGGCTACCAGTTTGTGCAAGCGCATCACAGCACGCCAGCATGGTGGGAGGACACCAGCTAAAGTTTTACTACTTCCATGCGAAACTTAGAGAAATTAATAACAGTATGACATTTTCTTATTTAATGTATTTTATACTTAGTGTGATGAAACAATCTAGGATCTCTTTACTTCCTCTCTTGTTTTGCCATCTGCGTCAAATTCATTTTATTTTCATTTTTGCCTAATTACCATTCTTTAAAAGAGAAAGGTTGGCCCTCAGTCTTAAGGAATATAGCACCAGGTCAAATTTTTTTCTTAGATTTGTGTATTAATTAATTTACTACTAGGATTCTTAAAGTATTTATTTGGTTCTATTTAGAAACTTATTAGCAACATCAGCCCTTAAATAGTTAAAAAATAATTACCAAGTTTACCAAACATATTGTTTATATAACTATATCTGTTAATTTCATTATGATAAACAAATAATTCAACCTAAACTTTGTGGTAGAAGGAATACATTTTTCAATGTATTCAGTTAATTGAATGAGTTAGGTTTTCATTGTCACTGATCCATTGTTGTTAGTCACAACAGTCCATTGAATTTAGAGTCAATATGAGAGAGGCTCGTAACCCATATGATTCACACTATGCCATCTGGATGGCTACTATGCTCTGGAGTGCCATCAATGTACGGCAAAGGCAATTTGTGTGATATGTTCAAGGAAATGCCACCTGGAGAGCAATTACTATGAATGCCTTTGGCTGGGTAAGAAAGAAACAATAGATAGCGGGGGTCTGACATTAGTCCATTGATTGAGACCGGGCCAAATATCTCACGAAATAAGAGTCAAATGAAAAAAATTACAAAGAACGAAACTTGTCTAGCTTGAAGGGGAAACCAGATGGCGCTATGGTTGGCCCGCTAGATGGCGCTGTCATAGGTCAAACGGATATCAACTGCGTTTTTTAAAATAGGAACCCCTATTTTTTATTACATATTTGTGTAGTACGTAAATAAATATGAATGTTTTATTTAGTTGGACCACTTTTTTTGCTTTGTGATAGATGGTGCTGTAATAGTCACAAACATATGGCTCACAATTTTGGACAAACAGTTGGCAACAGGTAGGTTTTTTAAATTAAAATACAGAACATAGGTACGTTTGAACATATTATTTCGATTGTTCCAATGTGATACATGTACCTTTGTGAACTTATCATTTCTGAGAACGCATACTGTTACAGCATGATTACCTGTAAATACCACATTAATACAATAAATGCTCAAAATGATGTCCATCAACGTCAATGCATTTGGCAATACGTGTAACGACATTCCTCTCAACAGTGAGTAGTTCGCCTTCCGTAATGTTTGCATATGCATTGACAATGCGCTAACGCATGTTGTCAGGCATTGTCAGTGGATCATTATAGCAAATATCAATCCACCTGTCATGAAATATATGGTTCAATACCGCTTCAACCGCATGCGAGCTATGTGCTGGACAGCCACCATGTTGGAAGTACATCACCATTCTGTCATGCAGTGAAACATCTTGTAGTAACATCAGTAGAACATTAAGTAGGAAATCAGCATACGTTGCACCATTTAGATTGCCATAGATAAAATGGGGGCCAGTTATCCTTCTTCCCATAATGCTGCACCATACATTAACCTGCCAAGGTTGCTGATGTTCCACTTGTCGCAGCCATCATGGATTTTCCGTTGCTCAATAGTGCATATTATGCTGGTTTATGTTACTGCTGTTGGTGAATGACGCATCATCGCTAAATAGAACGCATGCAAAAAATCTGTCATCAGCCCGTAATTTCTCTTGTGTCCAGTGGCAGAACTGTACACAACTTTCAAAGTTATCGTCATGCAATTCCTAGTGCACATAAATATGGTATGGGTGCTAGATGAGTTTCGTTTTTGTAGTTTTTTCGTTTCATGCTTATTTCATGAGATATTTGGCCTGGTCACTATCAATAGACCAACCTATATATATGGGGTAAGAAGATATAACCTATAATTTTTTAACCATAGCAATCAATGACAACAGTTTATAAAGTCCTAGCTGTTAAACAATGCCACCACTAGGAGATACGATGGAAATCCCAGCACCAATCCTAAGCCTGGATAAAGGAGGAGGGTTGGGTGTGGGGCTAACAATACTATCCCAGAAAAGAGGTTTTGTGGAACCAAAGGACAAAGGAAGCCAGACAAATGTAACAGACAAACAGCCTTGGCAAAGGAAATGGAATATTAATTGGTATTTACCAACAGGGTATGCAAGAATGCTGAGCAGGACTGGAGGGCTACAGAATCTGAAAGAGGAAATCAAAAAATATGTGATAACGGCAGCAATACAAGAGGTGAAATGGAAAGGAAATGGAGTATTAGCATCTCAGACACATACATTATTCTACAGCTGTGGAAGCAGAGGATATGGAGGCACAGGTTTCTGGTTGATAATGCTCAGAACACTCCCATAGTGTACTTTAAGCCCGTTAGCAAAAGAATCTGTACATTATGAATGAAAGCCTGCTTCTTCAATATATCCTTCATATGTACATATGCTCCAACAGAAGATGCAGAACCAGTGGAAAAAAATATATTCTGTGAGCAACTGGAACAGGAAATAGCAAGGGTGGCAAAGCAGTGTTAAAGTGGTTATGGGGGCCTTCAATGCTTGAGTAGAAAACAGCTGGTAAGGAGAGTCTACATGAAGCTTCTGACATCATGGTATCAGACTGATTTTGCCATGGGCAATAATGTGATCCTTAAAAGCACATGGATGCAAAGGAAGGGTATAAAGAAAGTTACATGGTGCTCCCCAGGTGGGATCACAGAAAATCAAATTGATCATGTACTCAAAGGCAGATGATGTGCTTCTGATATATTAGAAGTGGATAGTTGTCATGATGCAGACGGAGATAATGATTACTATTTGGTAAGAATCAAATACAGACAGAGGATAGCCAATTACAGAAAGACCAAAAAAACTATTGTGCCAAGGTTTGATGATGCTAAGTTAAGAAATGATGAAAATACAGTACAGCAGTGTAAAACAATTTTGACAAATAGATGTAAAGAAGCTGAAGATAGGGCAGGAGAGGATATTCAAGAAAGATGGGAAACAGTAACTGGTATAACACTTGAGACAGTTGAAACTGTACTGGGTAGAAAGAAGCAATCGAGAACACAGGTCTGGTTTGATGAAGTTTACAGGAGGAAGATAGAAGAAAGGAATGAGGCAAGAAAAAGAATGCTGTAGAGGAGAACAAGAATTACTGCAGAAGAATACCAAGAGAAGAGAAGGGAAGCAGATAAGGAATGTATGAGTCCAGAGTTTTATGCTGGTATGGATAAGAAGCATCACAAATAATTTGAAAAATGGTGAATTGATGAGCTAGAAGAGGGAGAGACTGCTCAGGAAACAAGGAAAATATATTAGCGTGAAAGGTAAAGGAAAGCTTTCCAACCCAGAGCAGTTTACTGCAGTGATAAGGAGGGAAATCTGATTGGAGGAAAAGATCAGATTTTAGACAGATGGGTGGAGTATTTTAGTGAACTACTAAATACAGAATCAGAAAATGAAGGTTAGGTTGATGCTGATGGGGAGGAGGAGGAGGAGATTAGTGTTTAATGTCCCATCGACAACAAGGTCATTAAAGACGGAGTACAAACTTGGATTAGGGAAGGATGGGGAAGGAAATTGGCCATGCCCTTTCACAGGAACCATCCCGGCATTTGCCTGAAGTGATTTAGGGAAATCACAGCAAACCTAAATCAGGATGGCCGGACATGAGATTGAACTGTCGCCCTCGCGAAGATGAGTCCAGAGTTTTATGCTGGTATGGATAAGAAGCATCACAAAGCTGGCTGATGATTATATACAAATTAGGAAAAATTATAGCTGGGTGACTAAGGACATATGTAGGAGAGTATCTAAGTGACTACCAGCATGGTTTCAGAACTAATAGGTCAACTGCAGATCAGATTTTTACTATCAGATAGAACCTTGGAAAATGTTATGAATATAACATTGATGTCCACCAGCTGTTCATTGATTTCAAACAAGCTCTTGATAATCTCAAAAGGGATCAACTCTGGAAGGCAATGCAAGAGGCAGGAGTATCTGACGAACTGGTAAGACTGGTTCAAATTATTTTGAGAAAAATGGTATGCAAAGTGAAAGTTGAGGGCATTTTATCAGAGGCATTTGAAGTTAACCAATGATTGTGGCAGGGTGACGTGTTCTCCACTATTCTGTTTAATGTTGCCTTGGAGAGAGTAATGCAAAGACACAAAATGGCAGCCCTGGGAGAACACTGTTTAATAGAGTGACGCAGGATCTTGCATATTCAGATGATATTGATTTGTTATCCTGCCGGAATCAGGACCTGGAAGAAAAGTTAGAAAAATTAGAAAGATATGGAGCAAAGATGAGGCTGACAATTAATCAGTCAAAGACCGAGTATATGTTAATATCTAGGAAAATGCATAGTGAAGGAGAACAAGCACAACTTTGGATGGGAAAGAATATAAACACAGTGAGAGCTTTAAATATCTTGGGTCACTGATAGCTGGGAATTATGACACAAGAGAAGAAATACCAGATTGCAGCTGGTAACAAGAGTTTCTTTGCACTGATTAAAGCATTTAAAGCAAGAAGCTTTAATAAGAGTCTGATGCTGACCGTGCATCATACAGTAGTGAGAACTGTGGTGAGGTACTGTTTGGAGACTTGGACAATGATGCAAAATGATGAGGACTTGTTCAGAAATGGAAAAGAAAGATGCTTAGGAAAATTTATGGGCCAGTGATTGATAGGTGGTTTTGACAAATCAGAAATAACAAGGAGATCAGAGAGTTGTTTAACAAACCAGATATCATGACAGAAGTATAGAGCAATAGACTATGTTGGATGTGACATTGAAAGAATGGTGGAGAACAACACAGTCAAGAAGGCTTTCAAAGGAAAACCAGGTAGACACTGTATAGTGGGCAGACCAATGACCAGATGGCTACACAATGTGGAGGAGGACTTAAGAATGGGAGTTAGAAGATGGAGAGCCAAGGCAGTCACCAGGGAAGAATGGGCAGAGATTGTCCAGGAGGCCAAGGCTCTACATGGGCTGTAGTGGCAAGGAGTCAGTAAGTAAGCAAGCTCTTAAATTTGCAGCAACAGAAGCAGCAGCAGCAGAGTGTTTTAACAGTCACTTATATCATATTTTTTTAAAAAATTGCTAGGACACTGGTAGTACTGGTTGTACAATTGAAAAATTCGTAGAATACCAAATCTGGAACTGGTAGGAAACTGGCAGTTTGATAGGACACTAGATCTATAAATTGGTACGATGGCTGTACAATTGGTAAATTCACATTGCAGTGTCATATGTCCACCACAGTTATGCCACAAAAACATCACATATGCCATAATTACACCACAAATACAGCCTGTTTGCACCATATATATGATGCAGTAAGATACTTCGACAATATAAAATAATGACATCATAGCACAGCCTGTAAAAATGTTAGTAGTGTGGTGCCAAATCTGGAAACTGGTAAAATTGTCTGTAAAATTGGAAAATTAGTAGGACACCAAACCTGGAAATTGGTAAAATTTGTGGGGTACAAAAACCTTTGAACACTTTATGTGGATGTGTGACTGCTTACTAGATAAATGTAGTTCTTCACTCAACAGCACTCAAGCATGAGCTAATCACAATGTTGCAATGCACTCTGTACTCAAAAGTATCCAAATGATATGAATCATTTATCAATCATGCATTGTTGCTCTCAGCCAATAGCTGTAGGGCTCCACTGCTCTCGCGCAATTTGCTCTCCATTCTATGTCTGTGCTCTGTACTAAGAGGGATAGGGTATGTTTATTTGTTATAAGAAAATAATTTTTTAATAATATTCTAATTACATAAGCTTTTGTCACTCTTTAGTGAGAAGTAGCATTAGAAAATGGATGAGCTAAGATACCTATCTTGCTGTGTGTGAAAATTCCTCAAAATGTTGGTGAATATTAGTGTATGTACTTCATCATTATAGTGTGTGTGAACTCTATAAAAATGTTGATCCTTTAGGTGAATTGTGTGTGTGATTAAACCTAAAAATGGCAGTCAGTTTTATCATGGCTTTTGTATCTAGCAGCAAAGTACTGGACATTTTTTCTGTAACCACTCCATAAATATCGAAACTGTGTAATGCATTTACATTAAATATTTCAACGCTGTGAATATACATTCGTGATCATGTATGTTAGAGTATTTGTCAATTAGGCAGCTCGAATTTTTGCTGTCCATACACACATGCACTTCTACTGAGTTGTTAGTTGCTAAAAGTATTGACTAGGTACTTTTGCAAACCCCAGCTTGTCAAAACAAATATTCTGTCTACTGCTATGTGTAAATCAATCCCTATGTAGCTAAGCAAGTATTATATTAACGCAGCAGGAGAAACATATTCCTTTTGCCACAATACTGTTGTGGCATCAGCACCACAGAATTATGTGGACAGCAGTGTGCCAGTATTTGACAATCCTTGGCAACACTGCAGTGCCTATGGGTGTAGAAGAGACAAAGTGAAAACCAGTGTGAGCTAGAGCTCCATGTCCAGTGGACGTTTATGAAGATCACAGATTCTGTCAACTGCAGATCACATGGGTCGAGCACAACATGTGCTCCCCACCAATGAATTTGCAATTTGAACAGACCTTGACCATTGCCTCTGCACCATCGGATCTGCAAATTAAGCAGTGCTCTGTGCACAAGAGGTAATTTGTGTGCTCAGCCAGACACATGTCCTTTGCATCTCAATGGCCACAGGATCATACTGTGTGCTCTGCCACTGAGGAGTGTTCATCCTCCGGGATCAGTAGTCGAGCTATTTACTGCAGACACACAACCACAGCATGTGAACATTTCAGACAGTACTTCTGCAAGTTTTTAGTGTACCAACCATTGCCAGTAAATGTATTATTACGTAATCATGTGTTTGATCAATTACTATCACCTGAGCCTACACCCTGAACTTAGCGTGTGGATGCAGCAGGAAAAGCCCACACACCACACAATGGACTTTAAAGTGGTAAACACCACAGTTCACTGGTAACCCCAATGTGATCTGTAGGCAAAACACATAGTGACGGACCTGATCAGTGAAAGTGACACAGAACCATCGGTGGACTCCCAGACAGATATTTCTGTGCTGGCCTGTAGCTCCACACATGCATGGTTTGAAAGTTGAATGTTTTCTTTATGTGATGCATAACCCTTAGTGTGCATTTTCTCCTGTGTGTGAGGATGTAGCTATTGCATTTGATGACTATGGAGGAACTCCAAAAGGCACCAGAAGAGCTGACAGGATGCAATCAGCTCTTGGTGAGTGACCTACAGTCACAGCCCGCGTGCATGGAGCAAGCCCACATGGAACTGTCTCATGAAAATTTGCACATGCAAAACAGAACCACACTGAAGCCAGCCCCTGTCATTGGGGCAATGACTAGTGTGGGGCACGTGTTAGTTAAGCTGCCCCTTTTTGGTCCTGTTCATTTGGTTTACCGAAGTGGAGGTGATTTTTGTAAGTAATAATGTCACTTGTGAGCTCACCAAATCTGGACACATCACCACTGTACTGTCTGAAATGTTCACATGCTGTGGTCGCATGACTGTGGTAAATAACTCGACCATTGACCCCAGATGGTGCACACACCTCAGGGATTGAGTGCATAGTATGATCTGGTGGCCATGGAGAGACAAACAACACATGTTCAGCCAAACGAGCAAATGACCTCTTGTCTCGCTGAGCACCATTTATATCATTCATGGATATGACAGGATGAAGTGAAAAACTGGCACCTGTTCAAACTCACGAAAATGTCGGTGAAGAGTGTGCAATGCACGTGTCTCATGTGCTCCATGGCTAACAGAATCTGTGACCGGCAGAAACATCCAGTGGGTATGAAGGTCTAGCTTGCACAGTTTTCACTTCATCTTTTCCTTAACTGTGGGCACTGCAGAGTTGCCAAAAGTTGGCCTAATGGTCAAATCTGTGCTCACAGGTGAATACTGGCATGCTGTCCACCACATGATTCTGTGGTACAGCTGCCTCATGGACCACCCTCTTGGAGAGTGGAGCTCTGTGGCCACGAGAAGTGAAAATGATCCACCTGCGGCCAGCATATTTTTGGGCCTAACGTACTTCGTGTTGATGTCAGCGCAATGGCAGTGGCCCAGTCAGGTGTGATTGGGCAGCAGTGCATGAAATCACGTGCCTGGCCAGCTGACTGGCGAGTGGTGAGTGTGGTCTCACATGGATCAGTAGCAACAGCAGTGATAGGCAGCACTGTTTGGGAGCTGTCTGTGGTGATGTGTGACTGTAAATGTTCAATGCAGAGATGTTGCCTTGAAGGGCACTGGTGCAGACACTAAACAAAACATTTACACTGATGCACTGTTCATAACACAGTGAATTCTTGACACACAGAAACATGGTGTGGCACTTGATGCATCCTTCATGAGTGTGGCAGTGGGGCCACGGAGACTATGGAGCATCTAAGCTCATGTGAATGCAGTGTCATTGAGACTCTAACATGAGTCCTGGAGCAGTAATGGACAAGCCTGGCAGTGTGGGAGGCAGTGTCTGGAGCTCAACGGTAATGCGAAACAACACAGCCTCAATGTCCAAAACATCAGAGGTACAGAAATGCGGCAGCAGATCCAGGAGCTGTATAACAGACCAACATCCAGTAAGACAGTAGGTGATGTTCAGAGCTCAACTGGAAATGGGCTCACAGCAGGTGAAGTGGCCCATCAGAGACTGTCTCTCAATGGCACATGGCAGGCAGGATGCATGCAGGCTGCATTGTGTGGCATGAAATCATTATGATGCAGCATGGGCACTTGAAACAGACACAGTGCTCAGCTTGCATGATGTAGTCCACTGGCTGCTGTGGTAGGGGTGGCCAGCATACCTGAGCGAGCATGGGCTGGGTGGATTGGGGTGGAGGTAGGCTGAAGCACACGTGGCTGCATGGCAACAACTGGCAGTGTGCATGCATCACCAGCAGTTATGGGATTGGGCTTTACCTGACCGATTATGTGGGTACAGGTCCTACACTGGGTTGAAGAAGAGAATGGCAGCCAGAATGGTCAGCAGATAAGCTGGCTTGACTTGGTCAATGGAGACTATAGTCAGCTTGCTCTTCCATTTGATCTGCAGAGTCTTCTCATCGTGAGTGATCACGTGGTTCAGTTCTGAGTAGGGCAGCATAAGTGGTGGCTGTACTGCATCTGTGCACAACATAATATGCCTGCAGTGCTGTAAATTGTAATGAACAAATACACTGCTGGAATCATGCCACATTGGCACATGCAGTCAGAGGCCAGCTATCTGACTGCACAGACATTCTGACAGTGGTGTGGTGATGGTGGTACTTCCTTCACAAATCCACTGGGGATGGTGAGCATTTGACCATAGACTAGGTCTGCAGGTGAAATGCTGATCTTGTCCTTTGGTGTTACTCACAGGCCAAGAAATACGAGTGGAAGTGCCTCTGTGTAGGTGAAGTTGTGACACATCAGGGATGCTTTGAGCATCTGATGGAGCCATTTGACCATGCTGTTGGGTACTGTATGGCAACTGATCATTCAAGGTAGACATACGCCACACAGTCGGGTGATGTGCGTAAACAGCACCTAGTCAAAGTGGCAACCGCGGGTCGGGCAGCTGAAGAATGCCACTCAGGTGTCAATGAAGCAATGGTGATGGTCTTGGTGGTGATGTCCACTGTTAGAATTGCCTCTGGCCAGTGTGTGAAAATGTTCACCATTGTAGGTAGATACTGCTTGCCATGGAACAGAGGGAGGGTCCCACAATGTCCACATGGATGTGTGCGAAGCGGTGTGCCATATTAGGGAGGGTGTCAATGGTTGCATGGGTATGCCTGCCGACTTTGGCATGTTGGCAAGCAATGCAGATATGTGCCTATTGCCAGCAGTCTTTTCAGATTTCCAGCCAGACAAAATGCGCAGCCACGAGCATCACAGTGGTTTTAACACTGGGTGTGATAGCCTTTGAATGCAATTGAACGCACTGCACCGGAAATTCTCAGGAGAAATGGGTGATGTGATGTGCACCTGTCGAGACATTGCATCAAATCTTGTAGGAGGAACTGGGGATGGGCACGAGTTCAAGTTGTAGGCCACTGGAGGTGTCTTGGCAGAAGTTGTCCAATTGTTCATCACTCCCCTGTTCTTGTGAGATGTCTTCAAAGCTTATGGGGAAGGAGACAGCAGCACAAATGTGAGACAAGCTGTCAGCAATGATGATGTCATTCCTGGACATGACACATGCTCCAGCTGTTGTAGTTGATGCAGTGAACAGTTGATGTTGCTTCTCTGAAATGCAATTTTTATTGGATTCTGGCTGGTAAAAATAATGAAAAAACAGGCTTCTACCAATGAATGGAAGTATTTCACTGGCAGGTACATTCAAGAAACTCAGTCCTACCCACTCCATGAGTGTTGTGGATAACTTGTGTAAAAATGAGTTAACTGGCTGCCAGCTGTTGCCAGTGTGGTTGAGTGCTACACCCATAGCAGTCTGGCTGGCATCCACAACTACAGCTAATTGTGTGTTGTGTATTGGGTGGGTGAGCAGTGTCGCTTCAGTAAGGCTCCATTTGGACGCAGCAAAGCTTTGTTCCATTGTGTCTGTTCAGATAATGAGGGCCTTCCTGTGTCAGTTGGGCTGTGTAGCACTGCAGTCAAGGATTCCAGCACAGTGGTAGTATTATTAATATAAGGATGGGAAAAGTTGATCATACTGAGGCATCAGCAGAGACCTTTGTGGGTCTGTGGGTATGGCATCTGCAAGATCACCTGTAACTTGTCCTTTAGGGGCTTGGATCCAGTAGGGGTGTTACATGCCCTAGAAATTTGATCTCCATTACCCCCAATATGCATTTCAGTGGGTTTATAATGATACCAGGCTCGCTGAGGCACTGAAAGACAGTCATTAGTTGGCCACGGTGAAGCTCGAGCAACTTTGAGAACATGAGGTTGTCGTTGAGGCATGCAAAACATCCCAGCAAGCCTTGCAAAATGCCATCCAGGAAACACTGCCAAGTCTGGGTGGCATTATGAAGGTTGAAAATCATGTACATGCTCTCAAAGAGCCCAAAGGGAGTGACGATTACCATTTTTTTGCATATCTTCCAGCGCCACAGCAATTTGCCTGTACACCTTCTTGCATTCGATCTTGCCGAATATAGCTGAGCCCAGCAAGGTGTAGGTAAAATCCGGCAGGTGTGGCACTGAGTATCTGTCTAGCACTGCCCTTGAATTCAGTGCATGTTAGTCCCTACATGGATGCCACAAATTGCCCTTTATTGGTACTAAATGTAAGACAGAAGTCCACGGACGTCTTGATGCTCACACAATGCCTCGCTTCAAACTCAGCCTTTGACACTGCAAGCGTATTGGCTGTGGGACAATGTAGGCAACACAAGGTGGAGGACTGGGCATGGTAGTAATGTGATGGAGTGTCATATGTCTGACTTCCCTCCAGATGGGCAAATAAGCTCAGAAAATTTCTCTAGGAATGGCTCTGTAAGGTTCGGAGAATTCACAGGTTTTATGCATAAGAATACTGCCAGCTGTCACCGTCCCACTACCCTCATACTCATTGTGGAGTCAATCAGTTGAACGTTTGCAATTTCAGCAAGCAGCTCATAGTGGCCAATTAAATCTGTGCCCAGGATCAGCATGAGAATGTGCAATACAGTCTGAGGACCACATTCTAATGATGAGTAATGTATGACTTTATGGCAGAATTGTTTCTGCTATGAGACACACAGTTTCAGCCTTCCTACAACCTCTTACCCGAACCAGTGTTGTCCAGGTACCTGACACCCCTTTTACACCCTTACACAGTAAAGCCATACTTACGACAAAAAAGTTCCTTGTACCTGCCACGTTATTTGCCCTGTCATGTGACACCTCCATCAAACATAAAGGGCGCTTTGTCTATGTCTTGATCACCTCACCCACCAAAACTGAAAGGTGAGTTACCCACTGTAGATAGTCCTCCATATCAGCAAGAAAAATTTCATCTTTACCATCAGAATACTGGAATAACATGCATCCTGCATCCACGTAGGCATCAGCACCACCTCTTAAAGGATATGTAGAAATTAATATACGGAGAGACTGTACAGCACCAGTATGTCACTCAAATGGGCAGCTCTCTACTGAACGCATTTCACAAGGTGCTGCACCTTTCGTGTCCCTCTCAACTCACCAGCTGGACAGCACATACACAGAGATGTCATTAGGCTTCACGATACGTGTCAAATAACACACATAGCCAGCACATGTCTTGATGTAGTGCACTCTTGTTCCATTTTAGTGATATACAAATCACCTAAACTATAAATACTATGGCATTTATATGAGAACTAAAATCTATTGATCAACTCAGAAACCCTTCAGTATGCATGTGCAGTGCAGAATACTAGGTTGTAGTATGCTTTTTTCATGGTGCTGCATCACAGTCCACATAAAACACAAATGATCTGTCATGTGTGTGTACATCTTAAGTACTGTTTGGTCTTGTTGTTGTTCAAACAGATGTATACGTAAACACTGGACTGGTTTAACAGCCACGCAGTAAAGTAGATTTTCATCATAGTTTCTCTTTATAATTATACCTCAAATCTATTATTGCTTATCCCAGTAAGTGTCCCAGGCTGATGAACAGATTCCATATTTTCATATAAACACCATGAAACTCAAAATCTGTTACGCTGATGATAAACAATTATAGATTAGATCAAACATGATGTGTAATCATGAATATTTTTATGCACTAGCATAGTGTGATGAAACTGTAGCACATTTCCAGATACACACATAAAAAATGTTTTGCATCACCCTGGTTCCCAGAAATCCTTTAGATAGATGTTGATTGTGGATATTGTATCACAGACACAGTCCCTTTGACTGTTCAGAGATGTCACTAAATCTGCCCAAAGATGTAAACAACCAGGCATGAGCAGCGCCTAGTGGACGGAGGGGGTCTGACAGCCGATCAGTTCCAGTCATTCCACCAGGAAGGAGGTACAGGGCTCATGTTGTCTGTAGTTCAGCCATGCTTAGATGGTCAATACCATGCTTCAATCATATCCACATTGTTACTTTGTGCCAAGGAGGGCTCTTGGCATCTCAGAGTGAACCAAAGCGATGTTGTTCGGACATGGAGGAGATACAGAGAGACAGGAACTGTTGATGAGATGCCTCGCTCAGGCTGCCCGAGGGATACTACTGCAGCGGGTGACTGCTACCTATGGGTTATGGCTCAGAGGAACCCTGACAGCAATGCCACCATGTTGAATAATGCTTGTCGTGCAGCCACAGGATGTCGTGTTACAACTTAAACTGTGCGCAATAGGCTGCATGATGCGCAACTTCACTCTCGACGTCCATCTTTGCAACTATGACACCATGCAGCTCAGTACAGATGGGCTCAACAACATGCCGCATGGATCGCTCACGATTGGCATCACGTTCTCTTAACTGATGAGTCTCGCATATGCCTTCAACCAAATAATTTTCGGAGATGTGTTTGGAGGCAACCTGGTCAGGCTGAATGCCTTAGACACATTGTCCAGCGAGTGCAGAAAGGTGGAGATTCACTGCCGTTTTGGGGTGGCATTTTGTGGGGCCGACGTACACCACTGGTGCTCATGGAATGCGCCGTAACAGCTGTAAGATAGGTGAATGCCATCCTCCGACCGATAGTGCAACTGTACCACCAGCATACTGGCAAGGCATTCATCTTCATGGATGACAATTCATGCCTCCATTGTGCACATCTTGTGAATGGCTTCCTTCAGGATAACAACATTACTCAGAGTGGCCAGCATGTTCTCCAGACATGAACCCTATTGAATATGCATGGGATAGATTGAAAAGGGCTGTTTATGGACAAAGTGACCCACCAACCCCTCTGAGGGATCTATGCCAAATCACTGTTGAGGAGTGGTACAATCTGGACCAACAGTGCCTTGATGAACTTGTGGACAGTAAGCCATGACAAATACAGGCATGCATCAATGCAAGAGGACGTACTATTCGATATTAGAGGTACCGGTGTGTACAGAAATCTGGACCACCACCTCTGAAGGTCTCACTGTGTGGTGGTACAACTTCCAATTCATGAGCAATAAAAAGCGCAGAAATGATGTTTGTGTTGATCTCTACTCCAATTTTCTGTATATGTTCTGGAACTCTCAGAACTGAGGTGATGCGAAACTTTTTTTGATGTGTGTATAATGATGTATGTTGTAGTGTTAGATCATAAGTTAACACATTGAAAAGCATTGTCAAGGTCACACAACCAGCTTACCAGCTCTTAATAGGTAATGCGATAAGTCTGCTTAACCCATTGACACCTTTAGGTATCTATATCTTAGTCATCAAGACAGCCAGATTTATAGAGATGTATGGGTATTCTTTGCAGTCCTGTAGTTACTGCCAAGGAGACAACAACTCTTACTATATTTTCTCCTTATTCTTAACACTAGCAAAGAAAGTTGATGGGAAGCTGGTGCTTTTGCCAGACATAGTACCTGCCAGTAGCCGAACATTGGAGTGCTGGTTGAAAATGTTGGAATGAAGAGTGTCTGCTGCATTATAGGATATGCAAAGATGTATTTATAAAGATCCATTCACGTCTGGATCTGCTTTAAAATGGGGGATGTTTACATTGCATGTAAATGTGGCAGACAGGATGTTCCACACCTAGTTCTGTGGACAGTAGCAGCAGTTTAGCAAGCAATCAGATGCCTACCAGTTTATACCAAATTAGAATCTTATAGCTGGGAAGAGAATGGATTTTGTGTTTTATCCTGTGCAGAGACCAACAAATAATATTTACAACTGTACTCTGTGCCAGTCACTTCCTTTTAGTACCAGTATAGAACGGCTGTGGGTGGTGTTTAGCAGTGTTCTGCAGTTTGTCTGCTGCGGTAATAAACCCAGAAGCGCAGTTAATGTGATAAGCATAATGAAAAAAAGAATACCAGAAATGGAGGAAATTAAGTCAAGAAACAAAAAACTCGAGTATATGACTCAAACAAAGAAGGAATATATAAACTGCAAATGGAAAAGAAGAAGAATCTATTACACAAGCACAAGTTAACATATTGCTTTTAAGATAGGGAGATATTAGCATTTACTTTGCATAGCAATTGGTAAGTAGCTATATATCTGAGTACTGGTGAAGAATTTCAGACTCGAGACCATTTACTGCATTAAGGGATACACAAAAAGTATTTTTATAAAAATACCTCGCTGCTAGCTACAAAAGCCATTAATTATGTTAAAACTGATCATCAGTTTTCAGTTTAGTCACACTGACAGTCTCTCTGTAAGGCCAAAATTTCTTACATTTATATTTATCACAATTTTGAGGAATATACTATGGTGTCACACACTCTGCAGTATCAAAGTATCGTGGCTTACGATTTTTTTTTTACTCTGTTTCTCACTACAGCAAATGATGAAAACTCGTGCAACTGGAGTAATGATGACAAATTAATTACTTGTAACAAATCACCATACCCTAATCCTCTCATACAGAGTACACACATAGAATGGAGAGCAAATTGCCTAAGAGCTGTGGAGCCCTACAGCTAATGGCTGAGAGATCATTATTTTATGCTGTTGAAGTATCCTACTGTGGAATATGTATGGTGTACGTGTGATGCATGTATAGTATATCTATGGTGTAATATATTTGTGGTGTATTGGAGGCATAATTGTGGTCCAGTTAGGCATAGTTGAATTGTAGTGTACATATGCCATTGTGATGCCAATATACGAATTAAACAGCTAGTTTACCATTTCTGGATTATAACTCCAAGGGGAAACATTCCACGTGGGAAAAATATATCTAAAAACAAAGTTGATGTGACTTACCAAACAAAAGCACTGGCAGGTCGATAGATACACAAACAAACACAAACATGCACACAAAATTCAAGCTTTGCACACAAACATATATGAAACATTCCACATGGGAAAAATATATCTAAAAACAAAGATGATGTGACTAACCAAATGAAAGCGCTGGCAGGTTAATAGACACACAAACACAAACATACACACAAAATTCAAGCTTTCACAACCAACGGTTGCTTCTTCAGGAAAGAGGGAAGGAGAGGGAAAGACGAAAGGATGTGGGTTTTAAGGGAGAGGGTAAGGAGTCATTCCAATCCCGGGAGCGGAAAGACTTACCTTAAGGGGAAAAAAGGACAGGTATACACTCGCGCGCCACACACACACACACACACACACACACACACACACACACACACACACACACAAGCAGTTTATTTGTGTGTCTATCAACATACCAACGCTTTCATTTGGTAAGTTACATCATCTTTGTTTTTTAGATATATTTTTCCCACGTGGAATGTTTTCACAAACTCTCTCTGTTACTTCTTTCTCATTCACAGAGCCAGCCACACACAGTCATGGCAAATGCTAGCTGGGTGGCATTGTCTCTAACATATAGAGCAAAGTGCCCCCAGACACTCTAGAACAGGTTGGCCATCCAGGTTAGATAGCATGCATCTTGTGGGATTCAGGCCACTGCCCACTGTAATGTTACTGATATTTTTTTTAAAAAATTAAATCTTTTTAACCCTGTCTTCTTGTGACAAAGCTTCTGAAATGGTAAAATAGTGCACAGAAAATTTTTACTTGCTTAATAATGAATTTACATTCCGCCATGCATCATCAGATTTCCATCAGACCGACTAGAAAGTTGACTGACAGCATTGTTTAGAGGGCAATGATCGATTACAAAACTATGTAGTTTGTGTAATTACATTTTCCAGATACTAATAGAAAAGATCTGTGACAGAAATCTCAGGGACGCTGAAGTAAAAATTTGATAAAGTAAATGCCAACTGAATACTAGTTTTGTTCAGCTGTGGCCACCAAACAATTCGTCGGCAAATCTCCTTCGATGCTGCCTGAAAAAGGGAAGAAGAAAGTAGGTTTCTTGATTGAAATACAGCTGTTATCATTAGATTAATGTAATTGTTTAACCAAAAGTTACTGGTCTGAGAGTGACACTTACTTTTTATGAGGCAACAATCAAAAACAAATAAGAGAGAGAGAGAGAGAGAGAGAGAGAGAAAGGATCACAGCTCCTGCTTTTGTACAGTCAAAACAAATTACAGTGACTGCCTTCAACTTGCTTCGCAGAGCGACTTTTATCAAGTTTCAGTATATAAATATTTCTCTGGAACATTCTTTATATGAACAGTATAAAAATCCATTTTTTATATTAAATTATGACCTTTTCTCCTTACTTTACAGATTTATTTGTAGTGAGAAAATTTATTCTTAACATATTTTAGGATTAATTAAATGCTTGGGGCATATTTTATTAATTATTTAAAAATAGCAAAATTTCACTAGCCAGGTTGCCTTGCCTCTTACGTATCATGCAGAGTGTCCCCAGCGTATATTGGAACTCAGAGCTTGGCGGCCATCCATGTTACATTGTATGCACCTCATGGGATTCAGGCCAGTGCCCACGTCTGTCATATTGCCTCTGAATCCAACAGCCTATTGCGACTATTCCAGCACTGGTTTGAGGGCTGTGACAATAACAACAAAATCTAAGTAGAAAGACATTAAATAAGAGATTTCATAACATTATTAATTTACCACAATAGGTCAATGCGTCTGTATAAAAAAAAAAAAAAAAAAAAAAAAAAAAAAAAAAAAAAATTGACATCTTACTTCACAGGAAGCTGACAACTGTTACTATCAGTAGCCTTAAGCCTACTTGGATCCTAAAGGGTACCTCTGTCATGACTGACAATAGCATTGACTCCACAGACAACAGTCATTATATCTCTCTGGATGATGACTTATTTGTAGTGCAAGAGATCTCAGTTAAACTCATTGATGACTTTCTCATCATGGCAGGGCAGTACAGGGAACAGCTAGCAGACAGAGGGACAACTCCCAGAATTTTCTCTTGCACTTACAGACTCCCTCTGGATAATGACCAAGACTATCACTTCTCAGCTTTCAGCAGATAGAACCCTTACTGTTACTGCTGCTAAGAAATAACCAAAGCTTCAGCACTTTAAATGGAGCAGGGTACATCTCTGCCTCCATCATTTAACCCCCTCTCATCATTCCAGTGCCAATCATCAGTCTCCTTACTGACAACACTGAATCCCCCCCACCTGCACATTATCATCTCCACTGAACAGCAGCAATTTTTCTTCTGTCCATCCAGTTGATGCACTGAGATTTGGTACAGCTATGCCCTGCTTACGCAACCAGGTGAAAAGGAGGACAAAACAGTGTTGTCTGCCCTGTCCACAATGCTACAAACACTCTCAATTGGGGGAAGATACAGCAACCTTGCTGATCAAGGTAGGGTTTGGCAAGCATGAATACAAGAAGTAGAAACTCTCGGCATGTGCGGATGGACATTATCTTGCTGAAATGTGAGCCCAGGATGGCTTGCTGTTAAGGGCAGCTAAACAAGTTGAACGATATTGTTGACATACTGATGTGCTGTGAGGAAGCCACAGGTGACTACCAAGAGGTCCTGCTCTCGATAGAAATGGTGCCCGAGACCGTCATTCCTCGTTCTTGGGCTGCATGGTGGGTGACAGACAGGCTGGTGTCCCACTGCTGACCGTGTCACCTCCAGGCACATCTTTGCTCGTCATCATGGCTCAATTCAAAGCAGGACTCATCCTGGGGACAATTCTACTCCAGTCAATGACACTGCAGGCCGAAGGTGTGTCTGAAGATGCCCTGGATAACTTTGGGATACCAAACTGAATGTTGTAATGGTGTGCTGTGCCATTCCTTTTGTAGCAGGACCCATTTGGTTGTAATATACAGCATACTTTTGGCATAGCAGTACATCGATGATATTCTATGCCCTGTTTTGTTGCCCTTCATGGCAAGTCATCCTAGGCTTACATTTCAGCAATATACTGCCTGCCTGCACATTGCAAGAGTTTCCACTATTTGTCTTCATGCTTGAAACCATTCATTGGCTAGCAAAGTCCCATATCTCTCTCCAGTTGAGTACATTTGGAGCATTATGAGCAGGGCCCTCTAACCATCTTGAGATATTGACAATCTAACATGACAGTTGGACAGACTTTGGCATGATATCCTTCAGGAGAACATCCATCAACTATCAGTCAGTGCCAAGCCAAATAGCTGCTTGCATCAGGGCCAATGTGTTATTGACTTGCTCAGTTTGTGAAGCTCTTTCTCTTGAATAAATATTCCAGTTTTCTCGAAACTGTAACCATTTATTTGTCTGTTCATGTACATGTAGCAATTTCCATCCTACTAAAAAAAATCCTTCATATGCATCATTTTTCTCTCTTGTTCTAGAGAGTATATGTAGATCTCAATAGGGAGAAAGTTTTCCCAGAAAATTTCTTCATAAATGGTTTGTAAAAGTCTGCTAATGTCAAAGCATTAAATATTTGACAGTGTGACCTGACTGCACATCTCTAAGTTTAGGATGCAACTCCTCAGGTGCTGTGCCAATATCAGCAGTGATGGAATAAAGTAGCAAATAGAATTTAGGCTCAAGTTTCTTCGATTCCTGAAATCTTCTAGTGAATTCATCTTCCAAAGTTTGCAGGTGATTGCTCATCTTAGCAGAAAAACTTTTTTTTCCTAATGAAGGAAAGTGACAATAATTGCCTTCAATTGCTTGCCTTGCATATGAACCTAGTTTTTGCTTTGAATGGTGTGTGTGTGTGTGTGTGTGTGTGTGTGTGTGTGTGTAAACGCATCGACATTTCATGTGCAAACATCCCTTTCCCCTGTCCCCTGTAATGTCTACTCAGTTTCTCAGATGTATCAGCAGCAAACGTCATTTCATATCTCTAATCCTCACATCCTATTTTTGTAATCAAATCATGATATATCTCCTTCATGTTGATTTTATTCTGCACTACCCAGACACTTTTTAACACTTCCCCCAGGCTCAACCAACTTGCACTGTTGTGATAAATTACATCTTCATACTCTGCCCTCACATCCTCAAAGAGAGCTCGGAACTGTCGATGGTAGAATGTCCTTTCTCTGATTCTGTTCACAATGCCAGCTACTAGATATATCACATGCTTTAAGTCCAGTGCAGCTTTACAAAAGCTTTCCTGATGCAAAATGCAATGAGAAGACAAGATATCATTGTCTGCATATTATGCTTGAATTTGTTTTTTTAAAAGATTTGGATTAGCTACCCTTTTCCGACTGACAGCTTTGGCCCCGTCTGTTGTAATGCTTATCATTTTGTTCCAGGACAAGCCACTTTCCTCCACACAATTCACAGCACACACTAGCAAGTCCTGATCAGCGATTCTATCTTTAATTGATTCTGGGCCAAGTAATTCCTCTGTGGTGAAATTGTCATTAATTCCACAGATAAAGACAAGTAATTATGCAGTATCTTCATCATCTGTTCTCTCAGCCATTGCCAAGGAAAATCAAATAAAATCTGTGCTTGTAGTCTTCAGCTTTTCTGTGAGTTTGTCACTAATTAAATCAATGATCTTTCTTGCAGTACAGTCTTTCTTGACAATGAAATACTTTCAGATTTGCTTCTAACATCTGGACATATGCTCACACATTCTACCAGATATTGCCCAATAAACTCAATATCCAAAATAGATTGTTGTGTTTAGCAAGGTTAAAAACTACCACAAAACTTGCTTCTTTGAGGTGTAGATCATTTTTTAAATAATATTTGCTGCTTCTTCAAAATTTCACACACACTGCAGCTTTTATTTTGCATTCTATTTTGTTTCATAATGTTGTATCAGATTGTACTCCTTAAACACGGCTGTCATTTCATGACACAAACACATTGATATATTCTCCGTACCAACAAAGAAATATTTGTTCATCCATTCTTCGGTAAGTACAATACATCCATCATTGAGGTTTTTTTTTTTTGTTTTTTTTTTTTTTTTTTTTTTTTTTTTTTTGGGGGGGGGGGGGGGGGAATTCATGGTTCCACTAATGTTGGAGATTTATATATTTTGATTTATAAATTTACTATTGTACAGACAATGGAAATAAATCAGATCCACTGGAAAAGTGTCTTGCTATTTGCACTTCCATCAGCCACCATGCTAAGTGTCAATTTGGTATGCACAAATATCTACATTTGCACACATATACTGACATGGCCCTCCTAGTGGAAATCTTCGGTCGTGCACATTGAGGGAATCTCGGTTCAAGGTGGATTTTTCTGATCGTCTTGGCGGGCCACATAAAAACCGTTAGCGTGTGGCCCACGGGCACTATTTACAGACACCTGACCTAGGACAAAGAGACATTCTTGGCATTGTTGCAGTATGTTACGCTGTATATAAGGAGAGATGACACTGTAATGAGAAAATTTGCAAGTGCTTCTGAAGGCCTTATAGTAACACTGAGATACTTAGCAACTGAAAGAAGCTTTGCCAAACTGAAATTTTTGAGCAAGTATCATCAAATACTGATTAAGATTTTCAGCTTTAAGACAACAGACAGACATTCTGCTGATGAGGCACCACATACTACAGAAAATGCAGTTTTTGGCTTACAGGCAGAAGTAAATATGGATATCCTGTGTCATGAACACTTAATGTTTTCAGTCTTCCAGCTTCACATTTCAATTAATAGTGAAATGAAGGCTAGGAAATCTCTTATGAAATTACCTTAATCACACTGTCAATAGAGAGCTTGTAATTACCAAAAACTGCACATTCAGTGCATATTCTCTATGATCTAAATGGAAAGACAAAGCAGCTCTCACTCTAAATCTAGTATCCAGACAGGCATACTCTGCCCATTCTCCCTGTGGCCACAGACCGAGTGCCTTTTCACAGATCATATGGAATAAGTTAAAAAAGTGTAACATCATAAGTTATCGGTGCGATCAAATCTGAAAGCTTCACAACTCAAATTCATGTCCCTAGATATAAGAAACTGTATTTTCTGCAACATAGAGCACAACAGAAATTTGACAAATATAGTAAAAGAACCTGGAGCTCATTTAAACCTTAGTCAAAAACAGTTAACAGAATTTTACTGAAACATAAACCATTCCTTTCCAGATCTGCGAAGAAAACACTTTTTTTAGTATGAAGTGCAAAAACATAGATTACACTTCAATGAGACATGAGATTCTTACAGTAGTCTCCATTGGACACACAAAAATAGTGGGTGGGGTTCTCTCCAAGGTTCTGCAAAATAGGCTATTTCTTTGCATGCATTCATACTACTAGAAGTTATTTTAATTAATATTTGCTGTCATTGTGTCCTTTAACAGGATGAACACTTTGTTATTACACTAATGAGTTTAACGTCAAACAAGCAGATATGAAGAGCTAATTACCCTCAAAAAGTGAAGACCTTTAAGCAAGTCTTCAGTTAGGTCAGAGTACACTTGGCAAATTTCAGTGAGCAGGTAAGAACAGTGTGAACTGGAACTCATTGTGTACATCATATGCAGATGGAGTAGAGTCAAATTGAGCTGTAATAGAGAACTTAATGCAGCAGCTTCTTCTAACAATTACATCTCCAACTCTCATCTGGATATTCTGATAGCCCTGAGGTACTGTTAATATGAAAACAGAAGGAAAACTCGAATAAGGGCAAACTGCAACAACTTCAAAGCGCTGTACAGAAACTCTGTTTAATGCCAATTTATTTTTTATTTTGGCCATTAGTCAACTTGTGAACTGCCAGTAGAGTATTCTTGCGACGGGGACTGTGCTGCACAACTGCAAGGCGGTTACGGCCACTGCTGATGAATCAAGAAACGTGTTTCCTTCTACTAGAAGAATTAAGACTCGATTAGAACTAATCTCAACTTCTACATTCTGAATGCTGTTTTAGCTGTTGCTTCCAACCTGGGTGGAGGAATAATATACTTGCACATTACCTTTTGCTATTATTGACTTTTCCATCTTAAGCTTACTGCAATTTAATTAAAGAAAATTTTACAGACTTATTTATAAAACATTTTCCACATTTATTCTGCAAATTGGATACATTTGTTTGTACATTTTTCTTTGTTTTAGATTAAAATGTCCTCAGCTTATGGTAGCATTCTCACTTCCTGAGCACGAAGTCCCGGGTTTGATTCCTGGTGGGGGTCAGGGATTTTTCACCTGCCCCGAGATGACTGGGGGGTGTTCTTTCATCTTCATCTTATGGTCGGAGGAGGGCCAGCAAATCGCCCCCATTAGGACCTTGCCTGGTACGGCAGTGCGTGTCTTCCGCATTGTTCCCCTACACACTGTCAAGAAGCATGGCATTTAATTTCCATTAGATTAAAATAGCACTTTATACACAAAGTTGGAGTGCAAATTGCTCACAGTGTTTCTGCCTCTTGGTTACATATTCTCCAAACCACAGCTTCTTCCTTGCCTCTTAGCAGCAGTTTATGTCGAAAGACTATTCCACATCCACACTTGGCAGTTTTTGCCTTTCTGCAGTATTTCTTGTGCTGCATTTGAGTTTTTTACATTTGCATTTTTTACATTTTACCTCACTTTCGTAAATCAAGCTGAAGTTGTGTGTGTTGTCACTCAGCACAGTATTACAGTGTTTACGTAAATGGTGCAGTTCTCATTATTAAATCATGAATAACGCAGTTGCAGCCTTTCCCAAAACATCTAATAAGATGAACGACATTAAGATTTTAACAGCTGCTGCAGAAAATGGTGATGCAAACAAACATATCTTTTGGTTTCTGTCTCAGGTTCTTCGACAGAAACTTGGACAAGGCAAGTCATGTTGATGAAAAGTGAGAAAAGTAGTTGAATGTTGGCCAAAGAACCAGAGGAAGAAACCAAAAAGCAATATGTCTACAGGTAGCCATGGAAGACAAGATTTTTGACTAGTATACTTGGTGTCTGTCCTCTTCTTGCAAAGAGTCAGATTGAAAATTGGCTAGAAAATCCTAAGAAAGCCTCTGCAAAACCTTCATGCAAGCATGATTCAGTACACCATTGACTTGAAATACTTATGAAAGTAAATTGCAAGCTTGCTTATACTGGCAATATTTCTGCTTCATTAGATATAAAATTATATTTTTTGGGAATACACAATTTGATTAGTTTCTGAGCAGCATTAATAATTTATTAACTAGGCAAATGACTTAATTTTTTCTATAGCAAACTGAAACCACATTGGAGAGACAATAAATAAGAGTTTTAGATGCTCATGCCACCCTGAACCCCTAGCCAGTGGATTGCATGTAAATTATATTCTGGAAATCTTGTGTAGTTTTATGTGAATATTGTTTTCCATTTTAGATAAAACCCTTGACGGAAGTAGCAGAAATACTTAACTCTAGCCTCACCATTAGGGGTAGAGAAACAAAATCATGAATCCAACCCTCAAAAGTACTCAAGTTGTCCAAAACCTGTTGAGCAAGGAGGCTATTGTAAAAGCAGAATAGAAAGTTTGAAATAGCTCCTGGGAGTACCAACCTGTCTCCAGATACTGTAGTTCAGCAGCTATTGTTTAACTGAAAGACCGCAGAAACAAATACAGAGGGATCCAGAAAAATGAAGACACTATTTGACAGTTAATGTCTTTGGAACAAAATGAAATACAGTTGAAAATTTGCATGACAATGTAGTCCATTGTTCTCTCAGCAGATATTGGCATGCGTTTTGTACCAGATGACAGTGTAGCACTGAAGAAGTAAGATCATCATTTGAGCAATGCAAGGCTGTACTGAAGTGTTACTGGAAGTACGAAAACATGATTGAGATACAATGGCAATAGTGTAACGTGTAGGGAACCAAGCCATCAACACATGAAACAATTTATCATATTCAGGATAAATTTTAAGCCAACAGTACTGGTACTATTCAGCATATGCATAAGGAACGGTCTGGCTGACCTAAACCATGAAAAAGTCCAGCTTCCAGTACTGCTGTATTGCAACGTTTTGCTGGGTGACCTCAAAAATCTGTGAAGCAGGGTGCACGTGAAAGTAGACTGCATGATCAAGCGTATGACATATGCTGAAGACTGAAAAGTGGACATGTATATTCCAAGATCACTGCACGCGATGGCCAAGGATGACCCAGATTGAAGAATGGAGTACTGCGTGTGGCTTGAAGGCATACTTCTTGAGGACGAACAGTTTGCACGGATGGTTATCTGGTTCTGACAGGACACAATTCAAACTGAACGGTACTGTAAACTGCCACAGCTGCGAGTTACGGGCTCCTGAAAATCCTCAGGTTCACATGGACAAACATGTTAATCTACTGGGTGTTAATGTGTGGTGTTTTCCTAAATTTATTTATCCATAAATGATGAAACAGCCTCTGGTATGTGTCACAATACCAGAGAAGGAAAGTTGCTACTCACCATACAGTGGAGATGCTGAGTCGCCATAGGCACAACAAAAAGATTCACAATTATAACACACACACACACACACACACACACACACACACACACTGCTTGTCTGCAAATCAGTGTCTCCTCTGGGTGGTGAGCAGCAGTCTATCTTTTTCATTATATTATTATTCCGTCCTGGATTCTCCACTGTTTAAAATAATTTTCAGTGAGGAAAGTGATGAGCTTTGAAGACTCTCGACTTTAGATAGTGTCTAGATGAAAAAAAATTACAACTGGCATTTCTGAGACCGTAATTGAAGTAATAATAGTGCACATGACTTTATTGTTGACGGTCTTACTTCCAACTTGAGTTTATTTTTGCACTGGCACCTCTTTTATAGTATAATGTATAACAAATGTATTAGGTATCCAACATTGACACTCAATTCATTATCTTTCAAATCTTACACTGCGTCACTTCATTATCTTTCAAATCTTACACCGCGTTTTTCTCAGGGAAAATAAAGTGTTACTTACACAGATATAATATCCACCCCTTCAATTAACACTCTTCTGTTATAGTTTCAAAGAATTACAGGAATGAAATTAGGGACACTTCACAAAAAAGTGACATGTACTCCGAGTTAATTTTATTACTTCCATCATCCTTGTATTAACAGAATCTGTTAACCTGTTTACTTATAATTGTACTTAAAAGTTAACTTGTCCATTTTATGAGTCTGGTGCCTACCAGTTTCCCTTGGGGTGGGGGCAAATACAGATGCTTACCTCCAGAATACAATAAAATTCAATCATGAATTTTCATTGCTCCCCACTTCAGCGTAACTGCTATGCAATACCAAGTATGTGTTTATATGTACACATGTGTAAGGCTTCCTCACTGCACCCCAGGACATGCACACTTCACATGCAGTTTTTACATACTGAAAATATCCCACAGTAAAACAAGCAACACTTTTAGCTTAAAATTCTAATCAGTTTCAAAATATTTATTTTTAATCTTTACATCAGTGAAATGAACACAGCCGAAACAATCTCCAATGCACAGCATGTACTAAAGAGTGCTTAAGCAAGATGTTTTCCTATTTATCAGTATTTCCGCAAACCAAGTAATACGTTCATTTCAGAAATAACTAAAGATAAGCTGCTTATACAGATAATGTCAGTAATATTTTTGAAGACAAATACCCGGAAAATTATTATTTCATAAGATTCAATGCAATTTATAAATAAAACTGGAAAGAAGGTAAAGTACAAATCATGTCAATAACAAGCAAAATCATTACTAAATTTAACTGTCCCAATTTCTAATAGTACAAAGAATGTGCGTTTCCACCTACATTTGAAGTATTACAATCTTTAGACAATACAAGAAACTACATACAGCCATACATGTGTCAGGTTTCTTGCATTTTATTTTTACAAATTACAGAGTTCACTTTAATACACTTCCAATGCTTAACAGTTTGGAGTTGACATTTTATGTATGGATCATCAACATTTATAATTTTGCCAGTAGCGATCTTAAGGATACATTTATGCATTGGTAGAACAGATTATCACCATTTAAGGTTTAATATTTTATGAACATTTCTTTTGGGTTGAGATAAAATTACGAACAAATAAAATTACCTTTACTTTTATTTGATATGCAGTAGAAGAATTAATTTGTATTAATTCAAATACACAATTACAAATTCTTATTGATATGCAGCCAATAATTAAATATATCCTTTTGTCTCTCCTTCTTTGAAGTAGATTATGTTTTAACACATAGGCTACTAACATCATCAGTCATTAAGTTATAGGAAGACAAACTGTGCTAAAAAAGGCACTCACTTGCAAAGTAACACAGACTAGATTAAAAAAAATTCTTTATATAACTGTAACATATATCCTGTCTCCAAGTGAATTTATTTTATTTTAAATGGAAAAAAAAATCTGTTATTTAATGGTAGGAATAAGCAGCACAGATACAGTCCATAGGCTTTGTATGCTACAAAACAAAAGTTAACGTAAAACCACAAACATTTGTCTTGAGATTTTTTTCCTGTATGTAATGTGTAACAAAATGATTACTGTACAGTTTCGATAATTTTAAACATGGAATTGTTACAGAAAATCAATACCAATGCCAATAACAGGAATGACATATCTGTGAATGAAACATCATTTTAATTACCCAACTATATTAGTATCCATTAAGCATACAAAAAATTCAAAAAATATTTACATTATTTACAAAGTATACAGTGAGCATAATATACACAACACGGTTGACTATAGCATGTATATTTCTGGAGGCAATGCAACAAATGTGAACCAATAAAATATAGCTTTGCTTTTCAGCACCAAAACAATACCACTGTGATGAAGAATGAATGGTTGATGAAAACACCATGGAAATTACTGTGTACATTAACTGAACTTTATGCTGCTCAGAAAACTGACAGTAAAACAGTCTACAGTCAGTCTGCTTCCACATAATTTATAAAAAATTTCTGAGGCAGTTTCTGAAAGTGATTACACCTGTGCACAACAGTTTACTAAAAGAGAGAATTAAAAATGTGGAATTAAAAATGTGGAAAGAAAAATATTGAAATAATTACTATCTTCACTTCCATGAAAGAGGGGAAACATTATACTTATGGAAAGCGGAGAAGGGGGGAGGGGGGGCAGGGGGGACAACAGATAAGTGATGATAATAATCATTTGAAAAGATGAGAAATACATGGTAATGAGGAACTGCTGGTTGACAAGCACTATTTTTTTTACATTATTTTAGGTTTGAGCATAAAGAAGGCTGTAATGAGAGAAAAGACTAAGGAGCTGAAAATGAGATGTCAACACAAAGAAAACCTAAACAAATGAAGAAAAAAATAATAATGTGAATAAGTGTGTGAAACATGATAAAGGTGATGACAAATGAGAGTGAGATAATATGTTAAATTTTCATTTTGTTATTTAGTTCTTGCATGCCTACAGCATGTCTAATAATTGCCAGACGTGTCCACTTCTGATGTATAATTAGCTTCTGGGTTCCATCAATGGCAGCTTGTATCGTGCTAATGAAAACTGAATGTTTTAAGATTTATCTGATTTAGAAGATTATATTTTCTCTGTGAATGAAGTTAGAAATTTGGAGTGCCTTAACTTATACATCAGAAATATCATCTCAGTGTCAGTTTTAAGATGCAGGTTCATGTGGCTGCTGAGGGGCTTCCTAGTGAAGTGATTTAGATCAAGGCATGATGACAAAAATATAGTAACAAAAGGAATTTTGTACTCTCTATTTCAACAGGTATACTTCAGTTACAACTGTGCAACATTACTGCTCCACCCACATCTGACAGCATTCAACAAAGTCACTAGCCTTACACCACTGGTCTCCAAGGTTGCCTGATCTAATTCTACATGACTTCCATTCCTAATGTGGAAACATTTTTAGGTCACTCTCATGTGTGTGTCTGTAAACAGAATATTAAACCTATACTCAGTCCGTAGGCTCATACATACTCATTCTCTATTAGTCTGTGAGCTCATCTTCAAACAGTGTTTTCTTGGAGCACAAGCTCAGAGTAAAGCTTGCTTCATCATAATGAGTGCCACAAACTATGTGTAATGTGGACTGGGTGGAATCCTTAATTGTTTACACTGCTTGACAACTGCTACAGAACAACTTGCTATGGAATACCCAACCAATGACAGTAAAAGGAAATGTAGAGGGCGGGACTTGGTAACCACATCCAAGCCTGTGCATGAACACACTGTCTGCATTCAAGACCCAGCATGCAACACGGTATCTGGCAAAGGTTGTTGTGGAACTGGTTAGTGTAACATTCCATGTGGTATGGTAACATGTCTGCAAGGCATCAGTTGAGTGCTTATGATTGTGAATGAGCAGTTTGACTGCCACCTAGTCACAGCCCAATAGACAGAGTAATCAACTGAAGACACAGACTGAGGTTTGGTTTTTAATTGATTAAACTTAATGCCCTGATTGCTCACATCATTTCATACATTGGCCAAGAACTAGTTTTTACTGAGAGGAAGTTTGATCAAAACAGCCCACATTTCATGACAGAGGAAAAGTAGTCAAGAAAATATGAAGGAAGATTATAGGCTTTGACAGGCTGCCTATAACAATGAACATGTGGTTTTCCCTCTTGTTCACTAAGCACACTTTATTGTTTGCACTGTAATGTTTCTCGTGGAACTATGTTTCCATCCCACATCTCAACACTTATACCTTTTATAACATCTTTTTTTTTAAGAGCTTATCTTCTCTAAATTTTTAAGTCTTCTATCACCTTTACTGTTTAATCATTACTCAGTTGCTTTTAAAATTTAATTGGAAAGATTAAAAATCTACTCACCAAGTGGTGGCATAAGAAAATATACATAAAAGTTATGGAAACGTACAAGCTTTTGGAGCCAATGGCTTCTTTAGGCAGGTGGGTTGAAGGCAAAGGAGGAAGGATAAAGGCAAAGGAGGAAGGATAAAGGCAAAGGAGGAAGGATAAAGGCAAAGGAGGAAGGATAAAGGCAAAGGAGGAAGGATAAAGGCAAAGGAGGAAGGATAAAGGCAAAGGAGGAAGGATAAAGGCAAAGGAGGAAGGATAAAGGCAAAGGAGGAAGGATAAAGGCAAAGGAGGAAGGATAAAGGCAAAGGAGGAAGGATAAAGGCAAAGGAGGAAGGATAAAGGCAAAGGAGGAAGGATAAAGGCAAAGGAGGAAGGATAAAGGCAAAGAAGGAAGGATAAAGGCAAAGAAGGAAGGATAAAGGCAAAGAAGGAAGGATAAAGGCAAAGGAGGAAGGATAAAGGTAGAGGAGGAAGGATAAAGGTAGAGGAGGAAGGATAAAGGTAAAGGAGGAAGGATAAAGGTAAAGGAGGAAGGATAAAGGATTGGTGAAGTTTAAGAAATAGGGAGAGTTACGGAAAAGTCGCTCAGAACCTCCCCCCCCCCCCCTCCCCGGTCAGGTGAGACTTCTCAGATGGGATGAGAAGGTAAGACATTTCTGGGGACTACAGTGGATGAGACTTGAAAGCCTGAGTGCTTAATGGAGGAAGACAGGGTAATAAGTAAGATGAAAATTACTGACAAAACATACTCCAAGAATTACTAAGAGCTGAAAGCAAAGTTCATTATATGTGGTAGACAGGTGGATTGGGGGTAGGGGTGGGTGGAATACTAACAGGCCAGGAAATAAAAGATAGAGAAAACAAAGTTTTAATTTTCCTTGCAAGTTATTCTATAAATAAAGTTCGTACCTGAAACAAAACTTTTTCTTGGCCAATCTGAACATTCATTTCTTAGGTCCTAATAGGACAGTTGGTAAATGCTACTTTCCACTGGACACAGCTTGTGATTTCTAATTCTCTACCAATGGTACATTCCTGTTTACTTCTGATTTCTTCCAGTTGTAACAATTTGGTGGTAGCTTTCAGCACCAACAATTCTTAGTCATCAAGTTCAATAAGACCCAACATGGATAAAATAACACCTATACGTATATCTACAATTAAACAGGGAAAATAATTTGCAAGGTTAGTTACAACTTACATCTTCTTATAACAGATTTGCCAAAACCAATGATATATTATGTACCCACTGCTCCAGAGGAAATACGGAAAGGTACAACAGCGAGGAAATAAATATTAGAGTAGCACTTCCATTTGATCCTGATCAAACAGAGTGATAAAGGAACAAACAGTTTTAAGATGTTGTATTCTTAGGCCAATACAATAAATAAAACTTGAGGTCCTCACCCATCATCAAGTACAAAGTGAGTGATAGCAGAAACTCATCTTGCAGGTAGAGTTAGTAGCAAGACATTATGAAAGGAACATTGTTTTATTTGCCAAACATGCAACTACATATCATTCTTTTCACATATTTTATTTTGCTAAGGCCTCATTACCCTGTGCACACAATTACAACTAATTTTTAACTTAATTCTGAATGTGGGAAGTACGACACACAAAACAACAGCTGTATCAGATTTATTATTACAGTTTCTCATACAATACTCAGATATATCACAATCCCATTATCATACTCAGAACAACAAAATAACAGACAGGCAGTGTGAAGATAGTAATGTTACTTTCTTTTCACTCCTTAATTGCAGCTCTTTTCTTTGTTATGTAACATCACCACATGGGGGAATCTTATATAGTCCTCACATTCTCCCCCCCCCCCCCCCCTCTCTCTTTCTCTAATTTCTTTGCAAACATGCACAGGCACCAAGCAGTGATAACAGGCTTTACTTACATTTCACAGTGTGTGTGTGTGTGTGTGTGTGTGTGTGTGTGTGTGTGTGTGTGTGTGAGAGAGAGAGAGAGAGAATGCTCTCAATAGAATGTCCTTTATTCATCATCACACCAGTTATCACATGTTAAGATGAAGTATTAAAAAAATATTGCCCCCAGTGTTTAGAGTTTTTTTTGTTGTTGTATCTTCTGACTTCTATAAGTGAAACAACCATAGCTGCACACCTGTGCAAGTAATTCACAGTTATCATGAATTAGGAAACTCCATGTTCAGGAACTTTTCTTTCTTGCCAAAATATTCTTTCAACTTTATTGAGGAATATCTGAAAACAAGAAAGATAATTTTATATAGACAGTAATGGAAATTCCTAGCTGGAGCAATTCCAAATAACTTATGCATAAGAATATTTAGGACTTACAGGGATCAATGAAATACAATAATTAAAATTACATGAACAACCATCAGATAACTATGTGAGTTAATTAGGAAGATTTAATTAAAACCAATCCTTTGGATGACATTTAATGACTTCAGGTCCACCTATGGTTCTAAACTTTATATGCAGCTGTTGTACATATTTCAATAGCTAATACAAGTAATTATCATTGCAGAGGTACATAACAGTATTTTGTCACATATTTCACTAGGAACAAAATACGGCAATTCCATTTGCAATCATAAATTCATTGAAGATGTTTACTCTGCTGCTGTGACTTTAAATAAGCATTTACTAGTTCTGGACAATTTACAGTGCAGGAGCATGTAGCAATATTGACAAAAATGGGTGGTGGAAAAATGGAGGATGCATGAATAGTGCGGGTGGATATTATAAAGGATCATAGTAGGTGAGAATAAGAATGTGAGGATCAGTGACAAGTAAAAAGACCACCAGAAAGATTACACGTAGGAAAAAGGAAGGTACAGACAGATGGTAGATGATCCCAAGTTGGAGGAATATTTAAGAGAAGATTTCAACGTTTAAGGTAGGTTGGATTAAAAATGTAAAAGGTGGAGTGAGAGGCTGGTGGAGAGGAGGAGGAGAGAATAGGTAGGGAGCAGAAGGGAAATTACAAAGACAGACTTAAACCACGAGGGGGAAGTGTGGGGGGACTGCAAGACTGGATGATATCAAAAGGCAAATACCCACCTGTGCAATTCATAAAAAGCTGTTGTTTGTGGGATTAGGGTGGGGGTGGCTGGGGGGGAGGAATATATATACAAGTAGTGTAGATTATGATGTAGATGTTGAAGTCAACTACATCATGAGCATTGCTTGCTTTCAGCTCTATGGCCTACCTGGCCTTTGGACATTGACAGTGGCTACTCTTGCCACAACAGAATGCTGTAGAGTAATGGAATAAGAAATATTGATGCTGACTAAAAGACAATTTTATGTATGGACATATAGAATATGTGTTATGCTTGTGTCTTCCTCAGATACAAGACACATTGGGTAGAGGGTTGTGAGTGACACAGACATACGGACGTATGATGATGACGACGACGACGACATAGGGATTAGCTGAATGTGGAATACTACAAGGTAAGTGAGAAAGACTGCAGGAAAGATATTCCCAAATTCAGGGAATGACAAAGGAAATGACACACTGGTAGATTTATTAGTTCAGGTCCTGAGTGGTGCTGAGAGATGAAGGTGGTGCCCCTTTGTGTTTGGTCAGTAAATATGTGAGTAATGAACAGTTCATGCACACAGAAATTACTATTTCAAGCTTTCTCACACACAGATCTCCTGTCTCCAAAAACCTGTTTAAGAGATCTTCAAAAATGTTCAAATGAGTGTGAATTCCTAAGGGACCAAACTGCTGATGTCATCAGTCCCTATACTTACACACTACTTATACTAGCCTATGCTAAGAACAACACACACATCCATGCCAGAGGGACTACTCAAACCTCTGGCGGGAGGGGCACGCAGTCCATGACATGGTGCCTCAAACCACGCGCCCATGAGATCTTCAGCATGTTTTTAGACAAACTGCCAAACACTAAAGAGGCAGCTGCCTTAGCTAGGTAAGCCGAAAGTGTTCAGAAGGGATTTTAACATTTCCACACACACCCTCACAACCTAAGTTATACCTTTGTCTGCACCTCAAAGGTTATGAGGTTTTGAAAAGTAGAAGTTTCTAACCATTGCTCTGATGTAAGTGTGAACTCAAATGACTTGCAAATTTCCAATTTCTGCATCCTTTATTTCACCCTGACCACAAACCTTGTATTCTCTTGACTCCCACACTGTGAAACTCTTCCTCACTGTTTCATACGCAGAACAACTCAGTTAATCCAGCCAGTCACTTTGTCACATATGTGCACTTGACAGCACAAAAAGAGGCAGGATAAAAATCATAGCTGGAGTCCTGTAGGGTACTGACATGAATGAAATGCAACATCCTATTTTTCAGAATACATGGATAACACCCAGAAGAGGAATCATCATTTGAAATATTAAACAAAAATGATCCTATCTGCAAATAAAATACATTTATTAACTTAGATACACTAAATAAGCCTGTAACAGAAAAATGTTTGCTGTTCAGCACTCTAGCTGATGGGTAACCTGTAGGCTTTCTATGTAAAGAGGCAGAGGTTAGATTCCATATGAAGTTGCAAGAGTTTTCTTTTTTTAAATGCGAACATTTTTAGGTTAGGCTTTACCGTGACTGTTATTGACATTAAATGAAACAATAAGTTTACTGTTACCAGTCACTGTTTATTTGTTTCCACGACGCGCTTCGAAGGTTTAAACCTCCATCATCAGGTGGATATACATCAGTTAATATGGCATTTGTGTGTTTGTGTTGTGTTACGATTTCTTTGGAGGAAGTTGTGACACTGTCTAGTGGAGAAAACAAAACAGTATTTCAGAACTTGGTCTGTTTTGACAAAAATTGAACTTGTATCTAGCAGTAAACATAAATTAAGTAAGATAAAGTACCTCCAGTGGTCACAGGATCCTTTCACAGTCGTAACACATCACATGAACACTATCATATTGTATAAACAAATATGGCGTCGTAATCTATTAGGTGCATGGATCGTACAGCAAAAGAGAAAACGTTCTCACAAAGTCCAGAGAATATACGTCCTAAAAACATTATTACAGAAAACTTTTTTGAAGGATTTGGAGGTGTTGAATACACTTGTTGGAGTAAATACTTCAGGCAGTAAGTAAATACGATTTTGACAGCTTAAAATAGCATAAAGTTCATACTCATTTATACAATCAGGTGAGGTGTTAGAAACTTTAAGTACAATAATCATATTGGCTACAGTGATAAGATAAAATAAAATAATACACAATTGACAATTCTTATAGGGGTTCATAGGTAGATATGAAAGGCTGGAGGCAGAGGGGGAAGGAATATAAAGAGAACATGAGAGGGAGGGAGAGGGTGGAGAGAGAGATTGTATGACAGCAAACTTTACAAGGCAAAGGATCTTAAGATTATATCTGTTGCATGTATTAACTGTCTAAAGGTTGTGGTA
This sequence comes from Schistocerca gregaria, assembly GCF_023897955.1. NCBI lineage: Eukaryota > Metazoa > Arthropoda > Insecta > Orthoptera > Acrididae > Schistocerca > Schistocerca gregaria. The sequence goes on along the minus strand of NC_064926.1, from coordinate 347,346,099 downwards.
ATACATTGGTAAATGTTTAAAAAATGCACATGGATGTGCATTTGTATCAGCAGTTGTATACATAGTTTCAAGCTGACAAGGGGTACAAGCTGTTGGTGTGATTGTATATCTGTAGATGAAGTCAATCTCCTGTACACTCAGGGCTGTTATGGTAACATAAATAAATATTAGTGGTAAATCTTAGGGTCTGTGTGTGTGTGTGTGTGTGTGTGTGTGTGTGTGTGTGTGCTTAGCAATTTTTAATGACGTAGGCAGTTGTTGAAAACGGAGATGATACTACTGTAAATATTGTCATTTTTGTCATTTAAGATGCATTCAGGTTGTTTAGTTTGATGTTTGTATATTTGGAGTGTTTCAAGGATGTCTAGTTTTCTGCCTTTTGGTTGGATGTGTAGGATGCTGATACTTGTGTTGTTAACATGGTGTTTTGTTTCATGCAGGTGGGTGGCAATAGCTGATGTGTGGTATTTTTTGTTTTTTAGTGCTGCCATGTGTTCTTTAAACCTAATCTCAAATGATCTCCCTGTCTGGCCTATGTAGAAGCAGTCACAGTCTAAACATTTAATTTTGTATACGCCTGTGTGATGCAGAGGGTCTTGTGTGCTGATGTTGTGGGGTAATTTCTGTCCGATCCTGTTGTCTGTTGTGAAGGATATGCTTATGCCTTTTCGTTTGAAGACATTGGCTATCTGATAGGAAATCTTACCTAGAAAGGGGATTGTGTGGAAGATGATATTTTCTTTTTGTTTTTTGTGTTGTGATTTCTTTGCCATTATTGAGTGTTTTAGGGTGTCTACTATGGAGCTGTTATAACCATTTGCAATAGCTGTTTGTTTTATTATTTGAATTTCTTGATCACTTTTGTCTTCAGAGAGTGGTAGTTGGATAGCTCTATTGATCATGTACCGGAATGCTGCCATTTTGTGGGCTGTGGGGTGACAGGAGGAGTTGTGGATTGTAGTATGTGTTGTGGTAGGCTTCCGGTAAATTTCAAACTCATGTCTGTTATTCCTTATTCTAACTGTAAGGTCTAAGAAATTTATACTGTCATCTGTTTGGTGTTCAACTGTGAATTTTATGTTTTCATGGGAGCTGTTGAATAACTGGTTCAACTCACTGATGTCATCTTTAGTGCCTTTGATTAAAATGATGGTGTCATCCACATATCTGTAGTAGTAGATGATATTTTTGAGGAGGTGGTGATCAGAATTCAGGATTTTGTCTTCTAAGTTACTTATAAATATTTCAGCTAGCAACCCAGAAAGATTCGAGCCCATTGCCAGGCCATCTGTTTGTATGTAGATTTTATGGTTGAATTTAAAGTAGTTGTGTCACAACCCAAGATACACAAAAATGGGACCCCCACAAAAAATACCACACATCAGCTATTGCCACCCACCTGCATGAAACAAAACACCATGTTAACAACACAAGTATCAGCATCCTACACATCCAACCAAAAGGCAGAAAACTAGACATCCTTGAAACACTCCAAATATACAAACATCAAACTAAACAACCTGAATGCATCTTAAATGACAAAAATGACAATATTTACAGTAGTATCATCTCCGTTTTCAACAACTGCCTACGTCATTAAAAATTGCTAAGCACACACACACACACACACACACACACACACACACACACACACACACACACACACACACACACACACACACCCTAAGATTTGCCACTAATATTTATTTATGTTACCATAACAGCCCTGAGTGTACAGGAGATTGACTTCATCTACAGATATACAATCACACCAACAGCTTGTACCCCTAGTCAGCTTGAAACTATGTATACAACTGCTGATACAAATGCACATCCATGTGCATTTTTTAAACATTTACCAATGTATTACCACAACCTTTAGACAGTTAATACATGCAACAGATATAATCTTAAGATCCTTTGCCTTGTAAAGTTTGCTGTCATACAATCTCTCTCTCCACCCTCTCCCTCCCTCTCATGTTCTCTTTATATTCCTTCCCCCTCTGCCTCCAGCCTTTCATATCTACCTATGAACCCCTATAAGAATTGTCAATTGTGTATTATTTTATTTTATCTTATCACTGTAGCCAATATGATTATTGTACTTAAAGTTTCTAACACCTCACCTGATTGTATAAATGAGTATGAACTTTATGCTATTTTAAGCTGTCAAAATCGTATTTACTTACTGCCTGAAGTATTTACTCCAACAAGTGTATTCAACACCTCCAAATCCTTCAAAAAAGTTTTCTGTAATAATGTTTTTAGGACGTATATTCTCTGGACTTTGTGAGAACGTTTTCTCTTTTGCTGTACGATCCATGCACCTAATAGATTACGACGCCATATTTGTTTATACAATATGATAGTGTTCATGTGATGTGTTACGACTGTGAAAGGATCCTGTGACCACTGGAGGTACTTTATCTTACTTAATTTATGTTTACTGCTAGATACAAGTTCAATTTTTGTCAAAACAGACCAAGTTCTGAAATACTGTTTTGTTTTCTCCACTAGACAGTGTCACAACTTCCTCCAAAGAAATCGTAACACAACACAAACACACAAATGCCATATTAACTGATGTATATCCACCTGATGATGGAGGTTTAAATCTTTGAAATGCGTCGTGGAAACAAATAAACAGTGACTGGTAACAGTAAACTTATTGTTTCATTTAAAGAGTTTTCTTTCTTTTCTTCCTTGCTAAAAGAGAGATGTCCTATATAGAAAATACATCTCAATTCTGATGATGTGGAATTAGTTTTTCACAGATGTGACTTTTTAGGCTTTAAATCAACAGTGGCAAGTACCCTACTCTTAAAACGGGTGGCAAATGCTGTTAGTCAATCCACGTGGACTGGCTCCTACCTCTGAAAGAAGAAGAAGAAGAAGAAGAAGAAGAAGAAGGAAAAAAAAAAAAAAAAGGGTTACAATAATGTACTAATACTAAATTATTCCCATGCCAGGCTACCAGATGATGGGGGTTACAAAAATTTGATTTTTCATTCTACACAGGAGCACAATCACTAATGTTTTTTCGATGATTATATTATTGATTTCTGGTAAGGAAAGGCTACACTGGCAACCCACAATTTTGATGTGTGTTAAAATGCTGATGGGAAGCAACTCTTGTAAAAAGGGTCCAGTATCCTTGGTTTTCATTCAGGTGGTCTCTTTCTGAAATTCATTTTGACTATATGTAGAGGGCAAAAAATAAATAAATAAATAAATAAATAAAGAATCGTCTGCACCATGCATACTGAATAGGAGGCTCTTTTGCACGTATACCTTTTGCCTAATAGTTAATAGAATACAAGCTCTTATTTTATCCATGAAAATGCATCTGTGCGCAGCTAGCAAAAGTAAATGATAATACTTGACTTTTACTATTACACAAATGTGTCACAAGCAAAGGCCAACATGCAATCCTATTACAACAAAGTAATACAATTGACACTTCTGTTCAGGTCGCTAATCTTGAAGTTTCTCCTTGACTGGGCGCGACCAGTCAGGTGCGACACTTATGTCCTCTTCGCATAGAGCCGCTGCTGTCACGTTGTTGTCCTACAGAGGGGTCGGTTAGTGTGCAATTGGCTGATGTCTTGTCACAGCCCTCTCTGCCCTCTCGTTCCCTCCTGATGTGCCGGCACTTGACTTTACACCATAACAGCATTACCAACATGTTACAGAAAAGGTATGGTTCCAGACATGGGTTGCAATTCAGGATATTATCTACTCATTCCCTCTACAAGTCCTAGAAGATTGTAACGGAAATTCCCGAACACACTGTATAGGCGACACAGTCTATTTTGACAATGTACGAGGGTCGGTCAAAAAGTAATGCCTCCCATTTTTATTCTACTTAAAAAAATTATGTTAAGTGAAAAATTTGAATTTGGCGCCATTCCTCAAACCTTCTTCTGCAATCCACTGCAGTAGTAACTTTCTGTGTCAACAGGTGGCAGCACAGCAGAAGTTTGTAAGATGGCCGACATCGATGTTCGTTTGAGACAGCGGACATCGATGTTCGTTTGAGACAGCGTTGTGAGATTGAATTCTTGAATGCAGAAGGTGAAACGCCCATACGCATTCATGAAAGACTGAAGAAGGTGTATGGTGTTGTGACAGTGGATGTCAGCACTGTTAGACGATGGGTTCGTCGTTGTAAGGAAGCTGAAGGGCAAACACCGTTGACTGACGAAAAGCGGAGCGGCAGGCCGGTGAGTGCAGTGACTCCACACAACATTCAGCAAGTTGATGACATCATTCGTGGTGACCCCATACAGCCCTGACCTGGCACCATCAGACTTCCATCTGTTCGGGCCACTAAAAGAAGCTCATCGTGGGATTCATTTTGAAGATGAGGAGGCCGTCAAAACATCCGTGCGTCAATGGCTTAGGAAGCAGAGCTGTGATTTTTACTGTGCTGGGATACATGCCCTTGTTCAAAGATGGGCCAAAACTGTAGAGATGGGTGGAGATTACATTGAAAAATGACAAAATGATCCTCAATGTTGTGGTTTTCAACCTATGTAATTGCATTTAAATTTCCTGACAATTAAACGTAGAAAAAAAAAAAAAAAAAAATAGGAGGCATTACTTTTTGACTGACCCTCGTATCATCTGCTGTGCAAACGTCCATGTCACATGTTCACAGCAAACTCCTATGTTGTCTTTTTACACTGTTTTTGTGATGCCTCTGAATTTCACCTGCCAACAGTAACTTTGGAATGGGGAATAATCACTACTGATCGATACTATGTCCACTCTTCCTCTGATAATATGTAAATGATCTGCCATCTGCCAACTATCTTTGCTGATGTTGCATGTACTATAATCAAGCATAATGGAGAAACTTCAATACTTAGAAACATTCATAGCATTTTCTTGAAAATTAAGTTTTCTGTAAATGATTGTCGTTGAACATAGATACAACAATACACGCAATTATGTACTGCACAGAGCATGACCATACATTTACAAATAATCTAGCACAGAAAAATCAATAAATGAACCATATTCCAATTTCTTAGGTGTTTATGCTTACAAGAAACTTAACTGGAACTCTCATATTACATGTCCAAACTGCAGAATTTGTGTGGCAGTTACTATTACAGTTTAGAGATCAACATTTAAAAAAGTTGACTTTCCAATTTTCATTCACTAATGTTTTATGGCATGGTGTTCTGAGAACTTGCTATTGAAGAAGAATGTGTTAGCTGCGCAGAAGTGTGTAATACGTACTATACGTAATGTCCACTCTACAGTCTCTTTACATCAGCTCTTTAAACAGTTTACCATGTTAATAACATTCTCACAGTAGATTTACCCCCCTATGAAGTTTGTTGCCAACAATCACAATTTGAAAACAGTAACATTCATATTATAACACTACAAGAAAAGCTGATTTACATTATCAATTATTCAGCCAAATACTCTGCCTTACTTGTGGCAAGGAAAGAGTGAGGCATTCAACCGTAAACTATTTGACCACTTCCACAGCAATATAAAGAATAAATAACAAAATTAACTTCAAACACTAACTAAAATCACGTGCACTTGTCTGAACATTACATACGGGTAGAGCGGGCTTAAGGGGAAGGAAGATAATATAGAATTAGATTAAATGTAAATCACTTTATAAAACAAAAAAGCAACCACCTTGAGACAAGCAAGTAATCAGTAAACATGTTGCCACTTCTGTACCTCAGGAAATTTATCATAATTTTAGAACTTAATTGTTCTACATCATAATAAGGGGTTACATTTAAGACCCATGGAACACACACAGAATTAAACTAAACCATTCTCAAAATAACCACTGCTTCCTTTAATTTGTAATTGCTTTTATTTGTTTAACCTTTTGATGTGTTGGGACAGCAGTCCAAGCTGTGCCATGCCCTGAGTCTGGTCGACTGCTACAACAGTTCAGTCTCTACATACATGAAATGTGGTCAACCCCAGTAGGTGTTTAGAGTTGTATGCTTGTTTACCACTTAGTTGTGGTGAAATATGATGTGTCCATTTGATCGCATTACTACTGTAAGAGAAGACGCTGCTCCATTACCTCATTTCCAGGAGGACCACCCAGTCTCATTTACTGTAACAAGTATTGTGAACTTTTACCTAAAAGATGCTGCAGTGAAAATCATCTTTTCCATCTTCTGCATAACACACAATCACTGCAAACTACAGTGATTCACAGAGAGGTGTTTTGTCAAATGAATTTCTACAATGCCAAAGTCAGTTTGAGAGTGAATCAGTGCCATATCTAAATGGCTTCAACTCTTTCCATGGTCATAATCTTTCTTTGGATCAATGATTTCTGTAAGATGAAAGTTTTGGCAAGTAGAAACATCTGGTAGCAAGGAGCATATATTTAAAGCTCAGAGGACGACTAGAGAGGATACCCAAGAATACATATTTAATGCTTAAAAGCTTATAGAAGATGGCACCATCTGCTCCTTTTATCATCCATCTTTAGTATCTCATACAAGTGTCTCCAAGTCAGGAAGATTTGGAGTTTGCAAATACCTTAAAATTCAAACTAGAAACCAAAGGTTCAGTGTTTACAGTTCAGTTAATGGACACCAGATTTCACTTTGCCCATTCCATATACATATTAAGCATGACTCTTGGCGAGAGCTAGTTGTTTCAGTTTAAAGCAGAAATGAATTAGCAGTCATTGCAGGATGTACATTAAACAGACACTAATGTTAGCAATGTAAGTCATACATCATTACAAAACAAACTACAGTAAAAATCCAATCTGCCAGGGCCAAATGTGAAGACCTGACAATTTCAACAAAAAGCAATGGATTCAATATTTGGTACAAATAATAAAAAAAAATAAAGATTTATAGCACAAGGTACTCCATAATTTCCTCATTTGTTACAATTAATAACATCTCAATTCTGAATGAGAGAGGAGGTAAATGGTTAGCACACTGGACTTGCATTCATTCAGGAAGACGAAGGATCAAATTTCCATCCAGCACAGATTTATGCTTTCCATTATTTCCCTCCATCACTCCAGGCAAATGTTAGGATGGTTCCTCTGAAAAGAGCACAACTTCCCCATCCTCTCTTAATCCAAGCTCTTCCTTAACTCTTCAAAGACTGAGTTGTTGACGGGATGTTTAATCTTCCTTCTTTCCTTCCTTAATTTTGAGACACATTTTGTAATTAAACTTGATGGTCAGTAGACTCATTTCATTTCATTTCATTTGTTAAAAATAATAAGAAAACAGTGATGATTAGATACTATTAGTTCATGAGTATCACATTTACTTTTTTGATGAAGGGATACAATTTCAACACAATTTTAACTATTTACTTTATGCCACCCATACTTCATATATAATGGGAGTAGCATTCTATTACTGTGTGCCAGACTAGGACAATGGTTCTATACCTTGCTTTCATGGCAGTGTTACTGCAGCTGAGCAAAACCAGCATATCACAGCATCTCACCATCTTCCAAAACTCACCAATACTTCCAATACTACAAGTCAATGGCTCAATGTTACATTAATATAGAAATTACTGAAAAATGTGTCTGTATATGTGTAATGCCAAGTAAAGAAAACTGCCAGAAAAAAATTAGTACACCCTTTCAGAGGTTTCAAATTCACTCAAGATTTATTGTTGCGAAAGTGCACAAGGAGTACATTTACAGATCAATAACACAACCAGTTCTGATGTACCAGGTATCAAACCATACTAAAACAACGTTAGTATGTTGTGTAGCGTCCACAAATGGCAATGCTGGACACTGACTGAGATCCATTCGATCATACAGATGGTGAATAATGTCCTGAGATACCTTTGCCAACCTACTCCACCTGTTCATGTAGTTCTGTCACAGTAGTTGGTTAACGAGTAACAAGTTGCTTCTCATCCTATCATATCCCAGATGTGCTCAATTAGAGGCAAGTCCAGTGATAGTGCTGGGCAGAAAGTTGCTGCATTTCTTGTAGAGCACACTGAGTTTCACAGATAGTGTATGGGCAAGCATTATCCTGTAGGAACAAGACATCACCTTTCTGTTGCAAGGAGGACTATAACATTCTGCATATACTGAGCACTGGTTAACATCCCCTCCAGAAACATCAAAGGTGTATGAGAGTTCTGGGGTGGGGCTAGTGTACCTTTGACAAAGGCACTCTACAAGACAGCACTGACCAGGCCTACATCATATGAGCAAACGACCATCAGTTGCTTGCATGCACAATCTGCTTTAGTTGTTGCAGACCGTGGAGCACCATTCCATCTTCCAAGTGATCCTCTGATGGGAGCAGTTGAGCTGTGCATGTCGATGCTGTGAAGCGAGTGGAAGAGGGGCTAGAGGTGTGCATGCTCTTAGTCCCACTGCTAATAACTGGTTCACAACAACTTGTGTTGACACATAGTGTCTTAAGAGCTTCTCATCTGTTCTGTGGTAGTTTTATGATCTGCCACTGCTACCCTTACAATATAACGATCCTGGCGAACTTCTGCTGTGTGAGCATCCAGAACCTCTTCTACGGATGTGAGAATGTGAACATGTCCACCAGTACCAGCATCATTGCACAACTGACAATACATCCAACTTGTGTGACAATTCCCTGAAAGGACCAGTCTGCCACTCAAAAGGCCACAATTTGACCACTTTCAAACTTGAACAGCTGGCTATATGAAGCACAAGTGCATCTCCATAGCATGACTGTCTACATCCTTCAAATGTCTGCACCACACTGACTCTTCTTGCTGCGAGGATTCCCTATTAAAAGGTAGACACAGGTGGCACTCTGGTAGCTTCGCCACAACAATATCTGTTGGTGGACAATGCTGAAATCATTATCAGTACTACTTCTATCCACAGGAGGCATATGCTATCATTGGATCAAAATTGCCAATATCTTTCCAGGTATACTGATTTTTTTACTGACCATGTATATTTATGAAAAAAATTTAAAATAAGAAAGCATATAAATACAATATTAAAGACAGTAAAAGGATTATTAAACTTGGTTGCATAATGAGTTCTTACCCAAGAAAGTCAAAATCAATAGAGGAATGCTCAGCCTGTATAAGGGACCATACAGCCCATAAGAAATGTGCTGCAAGAGCAAATTTATTGACATGAATAAGCAGCTGCTCAACTTCATCATTTGTAGGCTCACGATCTTCATATGCTTCCAGATACACACTAATCCACTGACGCTGGAAGTCCTCACTTGGATATCGGCCAAAGTCCACATCTGACACTCCTGAAAATAAATAGTTTTGCAGGTACACATAGCATTCACTGATGAGCCAAAACAAGTACGACCACTGCACACTACAGAATTGAATGCCACCTTGTGACATTGTGGGCACATGACACGGTAAGTAAAGTATACAGTACAAGAGGAGACAAATGAGGAATCATTCTAGTGATGCTATGGGCCACAAATGGGGAAATCCAATAATGTAAGTGACTCTGATAAAGATCAGATTATTGTGGCATGGTGTCTGGGGAGGAGCATCTCAATCTGTGAAGCTAGTCAACTGTTTACATGTTAATCTCATGGAACGTGTAGAAGGTTGTTGAAAGATAGTGGAACCGCAAGTAAGCTACAAAGTGTTGGACCACCACAGCTCACCAATGAAAACGGATGTTGGAGGCTTGCCTGCTTTCTAAAGCAGGATTGGCAGTGATATGTGCCAGATCTAACAATGAAATGCAATGCTGGCGCAGGCACAAGTGTTTATGAACATACTCTTCAGCGAACATTGTTGAATACGGGGCTCCACAGCAGGTGACCTAAATGTGTTCCCATGTTGATACAACTACATTCTCAATTATGAGTGCAGTGAGCACATGATCATCTAGATTGGACCATGTATAACTAGGAATGTGACGCTTGGTCGGATGAATCACATTTCTTGTTACGCCATATCAACAGTCATGTCCAAATACATGGTCATCCAGATGACTGGCTGCTCAAAACCTGTACCGGGAAATGGATGCAGGTGAATGTGTCATTATTGTGCTATGAGGAACAACATACTGGGCTTCCACAGATTGGTTGGTTTGGGTATAAAGGGTCCATACTATTGGGTCATCAGTCCCTTTTTCCTCACGCAAACAAGTCTCAAGGTAAAACAACTCCCAAAATTAGTTTGGGAAAGTAATAGGCATAAAAGTAATTGGGAACCACACCGAATGAGAAAACGAATGATGTGAACAAAAAAATGAGGAAAAGTAGAGGAAGGTATTAAAATAATAGAGCATATGGCCTGGGCTGGCTGATCACCAGAATAAAAAAATCATAAGCCAGCCACTCTTCCACACACTAAAATATCCAGCCTAAAAGACAGGGTGAGATGAACACACATAGGTAAAAGACTAACACCATGGCAAACAAAAAGCAAAGAAAGAGTGACGAAGAGGTAAAATGGAGAGAGGGTGGAAGCCTCTGAGAGAAGGCCAGATGCCCATTGTAAAAACAGAGCTACACAAATAAAATGTAAAACTAAATCGTACGTTGACGCATTGTCACCCAGCACCGAAGGTAGGGTGCTGGGAACGTTGAAAGTCTGCTGCAGAGAGGTTAAAATTGGGCAGTCCAACCAGATGATGTTGAAAGTCATAGGGGAGCCACAGTGACACAGAGGTTGATCCTCATGATGGAGGAGCTGACCATGCGTTAGCTACGTATGGCCGATTTGGAGCTGGCAAAGGACAACATAGTCCCTGTGAGTGGCTCGCAATGGATGACTACCACACATTTATTGTCTCCTTCACGGTGGAAGACCGATCACAAATCAATCTCCGGCAGGCCAATCTCCAGATCTGGTTTACCAATAGCATGTTTGACCAGGCGGTCAGCAAGTTCATTGCCCTTTATCCCGACGTGTCCTGGGGTCCAAATGAAAGTCACTGAATGTCACTGAATGTCCTTTGTTGCCAAGGGCATAAAGAGACTTTTGGTTAGTCATTACCAAAGGATGTCTAAGGAAGCACTGGTTGAGAGCTTGTAGGCTGCTTAAAGAGTCAAAGGACTCACCGACGGAGGTGCGGATATGCACAAGAGCACGATAGATGGCTACCAACTTGGCAGTGAAAACACTGCAGCCATCCAGCAAGGAGTGCTGTTCAGGATGTCCAACATGAACTTCAGCAAAGCCAACTAGGCTGTTTACCATTGATCCATTGGTGTGGACTATTTCTGAGCCCTGGAACTCACCGAAAAGAGAGAAAAATTGCTAGCAAAAGGCCTCAGGTGGAGCTGAGCCAGCTTCCACGACAAGACTGTTCACTGGGCTCTTTTAGAAAGCTCCCATTGCGAGCCAAACTCCACAATGGTGGACAGGGTCCAGGAGACGCAGTGCAGAAGGCGATGCTGAACCATACACTCGGCTCCCATAGTCAATACAGGACTGTACAAGGACATTGTATAGCTGCAGCAGTGTAGGATGATCAGCTCCCCAATCAGTGTGGCTCAGGCATCTAATAATATTAAGAAGCTGCTAGCACTTTTCCTTAAGCTGACTAAAGTTGGGGATGCCAAGTTTAGCGAGTGTCTAAGACCAGTCCCAAAAACTGGTAAGTCTCCACTACATAAAGGAGTTGGTCATTGAGATAAAGTTCTGGATGGGGGTGGACAGTACAATGACGACAGAAGCGCACAACGCAAATCTTGGTGGCCGAAAACTGAAAGCCGTGACAGCCCATGACTGCACTTTCCGTATAGTTCCCTGTGGCCAGTGGTCAGCCACACTAATAGAAGAGGAACAGAAGGAAATACAGAAGTCATCAGCATATAGGAGGGGAGATACTGAGGACCACACTGCTAATGCAAGACCATTGATGGCAATTAAAAAGAGTGGGACACTCAGGACAGAGCCCTGCAGGACCCTATTCTCTTGTATTTTGGGTGCAAACTCTGCAAATGTGAAGTGACAAAAAGTTCTGTATAAAAACTGGGAGCGGGCACCAGAGAGCCCACTCATGAAGAGTAGAGGGGATATGCCATCGCCAAGTGGTATCATAGGCCTTCCTCAGGTCGAAAAGGATGGCAATAAGGTGTTGCTGGAAAAATTCCAATCGAATGACAGACTCCAGGTGGACCATGCTGTCAGTTGAGCGTCCTTGGCAAGAATCGTCCTGCGACAGAGCCAGAAGACCCCAAGACTCAAGGAGCCAACACAACTGTGGGTTCACCATACATTTGAGCAGCTTGCACAGAATGTTGGTGAGGCTGATAGGATGATAGCTATACACATCTAGTGGGTTCTTCCCAGGCTTTAGCACTGGAACGATGATACTTTCCCACCATTGCGACAGAAATTGGCAATGACTCCGGATGCATCTGAAGATGACAAGTAGGTGGTGCTGGTAAGCCGCTGACAGATGTTTAAGCATTTGGGAATGGATGTGGTCTGGGCCACAGGATGTGTCAGAAGAGTCAGCAAGGGCACTGAGAAATTCCCACTCACTGAATGCAGCATTACATGGCACAGGGTGGCGGAGAGCAAAAGATAGGTGTTTTGTTCACCCGCTGTTTGAGGAGATAAGATGTAAGGCAGTAATTCTGAGGCACAGAGGTGTGAGCATAATGCTCGGCAAGATGCTCTGCATTTATGTCTGGATCAGCAGATACAGCTCCTTATGTAGAAATTCTAGGTACACCCGGAGGGGTCTCATAGCCTTAAAGTCAATTGAGCTCAGTTCAAACCTGGGGCTGAGAGATTCATGTGCCAACGGTGGATACGTAACACTCGCAACCCTCCTGCTTCCGTCATTTGATGAGTAGTTGGACCTGGGCAGTGAGTCATTTGAAGGCAATGACATTCTCCAGGGCTGGGTGGCACTTACGACGTTGGAGAGCCCACCTACAGTCTCTAATGGCCACAGTGATTTCTAGCGACCACCAATGAACTGACTTCCACTTGGGGGGAGGGGCAACCTGAGGAACAAAGGATTGCCGATTCAGCTGTGGCAACAATGGTAGTAGTGAGGATGTGAAACACCTCATCGATGTTGCCCTGCAATGAAGATTCAATAGTGGTAGCGGAGGTGAAAGCATCCCAGTCAGCTTGTGAAGAGCCCATCTAGGCAAGTGTCAAGGTGAGGGACACTGGGTAGGGACAGGAAGAGTGGAAAATGGTCACTATCACACAAGTCATCGTGAGCTCTCCAGTTAATAGATAGCAGAAAGCCAGGATTGCAAACCGAGAGATCAATGGCCGAGTTTGTGCCATGTGCTACAGACATGTGAAGGGACCTGTATTTACGAGGCAAAGTTCGAGTTGAGTTAGTAGGTCCTCAAAATCTTTGCCCCTGCCAGTAAACTTGGTTCCACCCCACAAACAGTTATGGGTGTTAAAATCACCCACAAGGAAAAAGGTGGGGGGGGGGGGGGGGGGGGGGGGTAGTTGCGAAATGAGTGCAGCCAATACATGGGGCAGTGCGTCTCTCTCTCAAGGGAGATAGATGTTACAGATGGTAATTTCCTGTGTAGTCCTCACCCTGATAGCCACAGCTTCTGAAGATGTTTGAAGGGGCACAGATTCACTACACACAGAGGTAAGGACAAAGATACAAACTCCACCTGATAGTCTGTCACAGCCAGGGCAGTTTTTGTAGTACCCCCAACAGCCACGAAGGGCAGGGGATCTCATTGTGGGAAACTAGGTTTCCTGAGGGATAATGCAAAAAGCAAGAGTAACACTTAAAAGATGACATAACTCAATCAAGTGGGAGAAAAACAACCACTGCAGCTCCACTGGAGAATAACACTTCCTGTTGTCTGGGATCTATCATCTGGGAAGGCATAAACTGACTAAGGAGGCAAATTGCACCTCAGCGTCACCTGCTGCCACTGAATGAGTGTTGGCATCCAGTACCATTGCATCCGAGCTGTCGCCAGGCTCTAGGTCCTCAGGGGTCTCCAGAATCTCCACCTCATTCTCAGATGCAGAGCTGTGGGAGAGTGGTAGTGTGGGGGCCACTGGAGGCTTCTGTTTCTTAGACTATTTCTTTGATGGTTTGCCCTCTTGTCACTCCTTAGGGGCTAGTTGGAAGGGCTTTGCAGAAGTAGCTTCAGGGATATAGGAAGACCATGAAACCCTTTGAATTAGCAGCCACTGGCTCTTTCAACCATTAGCTGGTATCTGCTTGACCACAGGGGAGGGGGAGAGAATGGAAGGTACAGGGGAGGGGGGGGGGGGGTAATGCTCAAAAAGTAGAAGCTTTAGAATCAACAGAAGATGTGCCCCCCAACCAGCTGGAGGGCCCACTGAAGGAAGTGTAATGAAGGGCATAATGGAGTCATTGATGGCGATGCCATTCTAGCAGCAGCATAGGTAGATAGCATTTGAACAGGGTTCAACCTTTTTAATTTTAGTGTAGCCTTGCAGTAAGACAGCCTGTGCATGGTCTTTTACTCCATAATTTTCTGATCCTTTTGGAGTACTGGGCGGTCCAGCGAGCAGGGGGAGTGGTGCTCTCCACAGTTGACACAGGTGGAGGAGGTGCACATGGAGTATTAGGGTGCAGAAAATGTTTGCAGTCTCTACATGTGGTGCTGGAACTGCACCAGGAGGACATTTGCCCGAATTTCCAGCATTTAAGGCACTGGATAGGGGGAGGGCATAAGGTTTGACATCACAGCAGTATACCATCCAAATTGGCACATATCTCGTCATTGGACTGCAACAGGAAAAAATAAATCCCTGGACTATGTTGAGGCTTTTATGAGGAGTGATCAAAACAGGAATATCATCCAGCTTGTCAAAAGCAAGTAACACCCAGGACTGGGTTGGGGATGCCATCTGAATCAAAACTGCAAAACCGATCCACTGTGCACTTTGGACAGAGTTATCACTTCCCCGAACTTAAGAAGAAGAAGAAGACGATTTTGTATCCAGAAAGGAGTTCCCATCAGCTCTGCTGCACAATGAGTATCAAGATAAATATGAATCTCTGCGTTCTGTAGCCTTATGTTCCTCCCATGGTGTTGCTAGGGTGGGGAACAATTTAGGGGCATACCTGTCAACATTGTAGTCAACCTTCCCTTTCTTAGGGACTGCTTGGGCCACTCCGTACCCAACAAAATATGACTTGGTTCGTTTCATTGCACATCATCCACCCTGATGCCACCCACCCCGATCAGGAGCTCTCCCCCACAGGTGGTACCCAGCCACAGCAAAGACCACCTAGCATGATGGTTGTTGCCAGAAGTCCTGATGTCCGAAGATGGGCATCTACTCTTTGGCATATGTGGGGAGTTTGCAGCTCTGGCATCAGCAGTGTGATCCCTGAGTTGTCAGGGGCCAAACACCAAATGGGTACATGATGGCCCCACCACAATGGGCTGGCTACGATGCTGGATTTTGGGTTCTGAGAAATAAAATTTTGTCTTGGGGCAAAAGAGAGTAATTAACTATGGATGTAGATAATGTACCCCGTAAGATGACCTTGCCAAGACAACTGGATTGTAGGTGGTGTTGCAGATTCAGGACAATATGAGGTGCAGAAGGTCTAACTGCTCACTGGATGTATGGCACACCACGTAAGGCATCCATCCCCAAAAGACCTGCACTTTTAATAATTTTAAAAGAGGTGTAGCTCAAACTCTGAATGGGGATCAGAAGTCAGTCAGCCAAAAAGTGGGAGACTCCTCCTAATCACCTCTTACGACAGGCAGGAATACCTCGAGCCTATTCTAAGCCCCTGAGCCGCAGGGGGTGGCTTCCATGGAACCTGTGATAGTAACTGAAGGCACCACGATAGCTGTGGACGATGTGAACATTACTACGAAATACTTGCATCCCTACAAACTACGTCTTCCCGATGGTGATAGTGTCCTCCCGTAGGATAACCTTGCGTGTCACAAGTCCAGAGTTATGCTACAATGGCTTGATGGAGTATGACAGTGAACTCTCAATGTCTCTGCCACAAAATTTGGCTCATGTGAAAACAATGGGACATTGCTGGGACACTACTGGACAGCAGCTATGCACTCACGAATAACAACGTCTAATTTACAGAGCACAAGTGACCCATACGTAGACATTTGGTGCCACATATTTCTGCGAAGTTACCAAGGCCTCAACAGATTTATGCCATGCATAATCATTGCTCTTTATTGCATTCTAAAGGTGGACCAACAGCTAGTAAGTTAGATGGTCGTAGTGTTTAGGCTTATCAGTGCACATACATGCATACGATCAATAAAAATTAAAGTAAGTACAAACGATGCAGACACTGTTTGTCCTAATGCTATTGACATATACAATTTACTATAGATAAAAAATTGAAATATCTAATGTTACAAAATAATGGTATTTCATATTTTGTAATCATGTAATATATGGAAAAAACAAGCTGCAGCTACATTTGCATGACACTGTCATTAACATACACAATGACCTTTACTTCGGACAAATATTGGGAAATTATCCTAATGTACTAAAAACTGTGATTTTCTGAATACTTATGGGAAACTTTTTAAATTAATTTTAACCAGTGTAAAGTTGGAGTTTCATATTTATGGCACTTGTTTGGGACAATACCCTCTATACTTTCTCAAGTACGACAAGAACTACCAAAGCACAACTACCTATCACAGTGGTATTGAGAGAATAATTTCTTTCTCCACAATCTTCGACAGTTTTCCATACTACTGTTGGTATATTTAGTCTGTGAGCTTTAACCACTGATTTCAGGACTCATTATGAATGTGCAAACAGTTTTCTCAACCCAGTCTGTCTTTTCAAGAATTGCATGATGGTTACAACTGTACTTTCAGCACTTAGCCACTGTAGACAGAAAACTATTTACCATAACGAGTAGTGATCTTCCAACAAATGATGTTCAAACTGTGTGCTAGTGTTAGTGTGATGACTTACAATTACACATCGGTGCTGGTATGGCAAAGTCGTGTTAATACACAAGTACCAACACGGATCTGGACAAGGTGAGCAAAGCTTCATTCATAAAGCTGTTTTGTAAAACAACAGCAATAGTGCTGCTGCTCTTCACACATCTTGACGCATTAAAAGAATATGGAAAGATGCACTTTCTGCACTGTAGTTCAAGAATGTGATCCAAAAGTTTGAATTAATTGGTAATTTGGGAATTGCTTCAGGAGAGGCTGATGACCAACTGCACCACAAATTGTTGATGTTAGTGCTGCCATGTATGGGAATGGTGGACGCAATGTGCCATCTCCAAGCAGTACATGAGCTGTGCCATGACAGTTGAACATTCCAAGGTCCATCATTCGAAAAGTGCTGCGAACAACTGTGAAATGATATCTCCAGTACAGTTCCAAGCTATTGTGCAAAATTTGTAACCGGGAGTGTAAACAAGGTACATAATTCACATAAGCTACCCTCTTTGGAAACTAAAATGGTTTTCTTTCAGTGGTTTATTAATTATTTATATTCCACATGTACTTACAAATGTTTCCACAAAGTTTCATTGTCTTACAATTGCTCATTTTTCATGGTGGCCCTCTCCAGCAACAAAACTTTAATTACAACCACCCTGTATATGAAGTACAGTAATGAGCAAATACATAATCACTTCCCTTCCCTTCAATCTTTTTGATGGATTTATCAGTGGCCAAAATTTGTTTTGCGTACTACTCCTAACTTCATTCTCACACCACGGCTCCCATTCCTTTCATTTTGAAAACTCTCTTTCTTATAGTCAAGGTATCTATGGTGAACAAATATGCTATAGAACAAATTTCTCAACATTTACAATAATACCGTCCATTAAAATAACTACTCTAACCTACTTAAAAAATCTCACAAGCAGTCTTCCCACTCAGAACAGCACACTTCATGCTTCTATGCCAACTGGAAGCGTCTCCTTCACTACTAACCAAGTCTTTAACATCTCCACAGGTACAACACCAAGAGTGCAACAGTCAAAGTTGGGTCCTCATACAAGATCATCCGTCCGTATTCCCCTAACTGGTCTGGGTTGCCATGTGTCACCTTCCTAATCTTTGAATCATCATTGTCGAACATATGAAATTCCGTACCCATCATTTCCCACCAACAACACTGACTCTGCTGTAAAAATTGCCTCTCATGGAATGAGAACCACCACCTACTCCAGTAACATCACTAGCAAAATTTACAATATTAAATGCAGGTTCAAAGGCAAAACTGCTTGCATTATTTATCAAGCATTCACTGGACAACATACAAAATATGAGTGACTTGCTAAGAGCCTGGTAAAACACATTTATGAAGAGAAAATGTCCTATATTTGCAATAGCCAGTTGGTGAGCATGATCTATAGTGCGGCTCACAAGGCTCGAATTCTGGCTATATCAGATGGTGCTTTTGGAATCTCTTACCCAATACCTACTCCCAAGAATTTACTTCTAATACATCTGCTCATCCCCAAAAATAACAGACTCAACCTACACTCTCTTCACACCTCCCCTACCTGCCCTCATTTTACATTTACATTTACTCTCGTCCCTTCCTCCTTAGGATCCACTGCTTCCTAATAACTTTCCTCTATACAATTGTTATATACAGAAATCTAATATGATTAGAGACATTACGAATGGCTTCACCTGTTTAATTCATTGTGATATATTTGTAAGAATTACTGGGAATGAAAAACCAAGTTCAAATTTTCGGCTGGTGCACAAGCACAGTGATTCCTAAATGAGCCTGCTGCTGATATATAGTTAAAATTATGCAGTCCCTTTTCCTTCACTAAGCTAAATATTTGTACGAACATTTATCTGGGCATGCTTGAGCAATGCCCAGAGCCACAGCTTGATACAGATTCCATGGACTACACCTTTACATCTTTCAGCAACACAGCGCTCCATGTTGGGATGTAGTGGTTCACACACTATTGAATTTATGTCTTCTAAACCATTGAATCATTCATACTGAATGTGATGACAATTCTGCTCTTAGCACATAGTTTCTAGACTTGGCACTCATGGATTTCTTTTTATTGGGTTATGTGAAGGAGCCTACATATGCTCCTCCTTCACTAAACAAAGTTCCATTTGTAATTCAGTCTTGTCAGTAACTCCAAAATTGTTTCAGAATGTATGGTATGAAATTAATTATTGCTTAGATCCCACCAACTGACCTAGGGGAGTCTCTGAGAATACTATAAACTACCAGCATGTAAAATTTCTATGAACTTATGTTTACTTTCTCTGTAATTTTTATCAGAGTGTCACAGATGCATTAAGTAGTTATAACTGTTTGCAATCATTATATTCATTTTGAATTGCCTTGCACTTTCATAATAGTTCTCCAACTTATTTTTCTTTTCTTCTTGTATATTCATCTTTACTTCTCCCTCTCTCATAATTATCTTTGAGGTGAAGTTGACACCGATTACTGATTTACTAATTTAGGCCTTCTAACCCCTCTGAAGCTGACTCAGTTATTGCCTTTTTCTTCCTCATCTCTCATAGGTCTGTCTTGCCTTGAGTTCCAAGTCACATGCCCTGTCACTTTCTTTGGAAATTTGTGGTAAGGTCTTATGGGACCAAACCGCTGAGATCATTGGCCCCAAAGCTTACACGCTAAGTTAATCAAACACACACACACACACACACACACACACACACACACACACACACACACACACACACACACACACACCTGAGGAAGTACTCTAACCTCCAATGGGAGCAGCCGCATGGATCATGACAAGGCACCTCAGACTGCGTAGCTACCCCACACGGCCCCTACCACTGTTTCTTATGAAAGATGTCTCACCACCACCTGGTGTGCGCGCACATGCGAAGGGTATGGGTGGGGCACTTTTAGAAAGCCAATCACATAAAATATCCACAGAAGCTATATCATAAAAATGCAACAGACAAGTATTTTATTTATTTTAGAAATACTGTGAAACCATACCTGCAAATTCTGCAAAATGGTTTCCAATATCGAAGGCTTGATAGTTGTAGCTGGAATACTCATAATCTATGAAGGTAACAGAGTTCTTTTCAGCATTATAGATGACATTTCCAAGCAATAAATCATTGTGACAAAACACAATTGGACTATTCAGACGTGTCAACTGTAACTTTAAATTTTCAAATTCTTCTTCCAATTTCTTCTTTGGAGGAATGAGCTCTTCAAATCTGGAATGATGTACAAGTCCTCTTCAGTCACAGATTTCTGACAATAAAAGCGAAAGACATGTTAACACTTCAGATTACCTACTGACACTGTAATGTTTAGTGAGTGTTGAGACATGTATGATAGCTGGCCTTACAATAGGAGTTTGCACATTACATAAAACAACAACTTTCTTTAATGCATTTCTTTTAACCTGTTTGGCAGTATCAGGTAATTATTATTAATCTAAATAATTAGAGTGATCAGGTACCATAAAACTATGAGACTTATAGAACTTTAATAATAAGAGCAGCAAACGATCATTTCAAACAACATGCCATTTTTCCTTGTAATTCTTAACTGACAGAACATAAATACTGAATGAATCAGCTGAATGAATCAGCTGAATGAATCAGCTGAATGAATCAGCTGAATGAATCAGTGGAGCGCTGCTGTTTTTGAAATTTTCTAGCAAATTAAAACTATGTGCCAGACTGATAGCTGTACCCAGAACTCTGCCTTTGGGTGGTATTTTTTTACTGACTAGGCTACCCAGGCACAGCTTGTGACCTAGCTTCACAGTTTCACTTTTATCACTAAAAACTCTTCCATTTGCTCTTAATCTTGTTGGACAGGCACTCCTTGAAGAAACAGAACTGGAAAGAAATTCCTTACCCACAGTCTTGCATATTGATTTCAGAATTAATCTATCATTACAGTTGAGTGGGTACTGCTTTCAAACTGAAAGAAAGGCATGCTACCTAACAAGGTAAGCATGGAAATCTATCCTTTTTGTAATATTGATGTTATTCCATCCTCAACTTTCCACTGTTTGTACTTCTACATGTCCATACGTATGAGTAAGTAAGAATATAACATTATCTGCATGAATAATTTCTCTTTAATGAGCAAACAATGTTGGCAGCAAAACATCTACATCTACATCTATATGACTACTCTGCAATTCATATTTAAGTGCTTGGCACAGGGTTCATCGAACCACAATCATACTATCTCTCTACTATTCCACTCCCGAACAGCGCACGGAGAAACGAAAACCTAAACCTTTCTGTTCGAGCTCTGATTTCTCTTATTTTATTTTGATAATCATTCCTACCTATGTAGGTTGCGCTCAACAAAATATTTTTGCATTTGGAAGAGAAAGTTGGTGACTGAAATTTCATAAATAGATCCCACCGCAACGAAAAACTTCTTTGCTGTAATGACTTCCATCCCAATTCGCGTAACATATCTCCCACACACTTTCCCCTATTACGTGATAATACAAAACAAGCTGCCCTTTTTTGCACCCTTTCAATGTCCTCCGTCAATCCCACCTGGTAAGGATCCTACACCGCGCAGCAATATTCTAACAGAGGACGAACGAGTGTAGTGTAAGCTGTCTCTTTAGTGGACTTGTTGCATCTTCTAAGTGTCCTGCCAATGAAACACAACCTTTGGCTCAGCTTCCCCGCAATATTATCTATGTGACCTTTCGAACTGAAGTTGTTCGTAATTGTAGCACCCAGGTACTTAGTTGAACTGACAGCCTTGAGAATTGTACTATTTATCGAGTAATCGAATTCCAACGGATTTCTTTCGGAACTCCTGTGGATCACCTCACACTTTTCGTTATTTAGCGTCAATTGCCACCTGCCACACCATACAGCAATCTTTTCTAAATTGCTTTGCAACTGATACTGGTCTTCGGGTGACCTTACTGGACGGTAAAGTACAGCATCATCTGCGAACAACCTACGAGATCTGCTCAGATTGTCACCCAGGTCATTTATATAGATCAGGAACAGCAGAGGTCCCAGGACACTTCCCTGGGGAACACCTGATATCACTTAGGTTTTACTCGATTTTCCGTCTATTACTTGAAATGTGATCTTCCTGACAGGAAATCGCGAATCCAGTCGCACAACTGAGACGATACCCAATAGGCCCGCAGCTTGATTAGAAGTCGCTTGTGAGGAACGGTGTCAAAAGCTTTCTGGAAATCTAGAGATACTGCATCAACTTGAGATCCCCCGTCGATAGCGGCCATTACTTCGTGCGAATAAAGAGCTAGCTGCATTGCACAAGAACGATGTTTTCTGAAACCATTTTGATTACATATCAATAGATCGTTCCCTTCGAGGTGATTCATAATGTTTGAATACAGTACATGCTCCAAAACCGTACTGCAAACCGACGTCAATGATATAGGTCTGTAGTTAGATGGATTACTCCTACTACCCTTCTTAAACACTGGTGCAACCTGCACAATTTTCCAATCTGTAGGTACAGATCTATCGGTGAGCGAGCGGTTGTATATGATCGCTAAGTAGGGAGCTATAGTATCAGCGTAATCTGAAAGGAACCTAATCAGTATACAATCTGGACCTGAAGACTTGCCCGTATCAAGCAATTTGAGTTGCTTCGCAACCCCGTAAGGTATCTACATCTAAGAAACTCGTGCTAGCAGCTGTTCGTGCTTCAAATTCTAGAATATTTCATTCGTCTTCCCTGGTGAAGGAATTTTGGAAAATTCCATTCAATAACTCTGCTTTAACACCAAAGTCGTCGGTAACAGTAACATCGGAACTGCGCAGCGAAGGTATTGACTGCGTCTTGCCGCTTGTGTACTTTACATACGACCAGAATTTCTTCGTATTTTCTACCAAATTTCGAGACAATGTTTCGTTGTGGAACCTATTAAAGGCATTTCACATTGAATTCCGAGCCAAATTTCGTGCGTCTGTAAATTTTAGCCTATCTTCAGGATTTTGCGTTCTTCTGAACTTCGCATGCTTTTTCCGCTGCCTCTGCAACAGCGTTCGGACCTGTTTTGTGTACCACGGGGGATCTGTTCCACCTCTTACCAATTTATGAGGTATGAATCTCTCAATTGCTGTTGCTACTATATCTTTGAATTTGAGCCACATCTCATCTACATTTGCGTAGTCAGTTCGGAAGGAATGGAGATTGTCTCTTAGGAAGGCTTCTAGTGACATCTTATCTGCTTTTTTAAATAAAATTATTTTGCATTTGTTTCTGGTGGATTTGGAAGAAACGGTATTGAGCCTAGCTACAACGACCTTGTGATCACTAATCCCTGTATCAGTCATGATGCTCTCTATCAGCTCTGGATTGTTTGTGGCTAAGAAGTCAAGTGTGTTTTCGCAACCATTTACAATTCGCGTGGGTTCGTGGACTAACTGCTTGAAATAATTTACAGAGAAAGCATTTAGGACAACCTCGGAAGATGCTTTCTGCCTACCACTGGTTTTGAACAAGTATTTTTGCCAACATATCGAGGGAAGGTTTGAAGTCCCCACCAACTATAACCGTTTGAGTGGGGTATTTATTTGCTACGAGACTCAAATTTTCTCTGAACTGTTCAGCAACTATATCATCGGAGTCAGGGGGACTGTAGAAGGAGCCAATTATTAAAACAAAAATAATTCTGAGTGTATGTTACAAGGATATGCTGCCAATGTGGCGTCCAGCCATCAACCTCGTTTGTAATACAATTACTGTAATCAGAATGCCAAAATGCCTGCTTATGATTTCTTGAGACAGGAACAACCACAGATAAAGAAGTAAATAAAATGCACATTGAAATTTGACAATATAAAAATAATTAGTTCACCAGATGTAAAGAAATTGAAGACATTTTTAAAACTTAGTTGTTGCATGATGTGATGCCTAGTGCCATCACAAACTGCTATTTTTTGTGTGGATACTATGATGTGATTAACCAGTTGTCCATCATGACAAAAATTCTCGCCCTGCATCTATATGTTTAGAAGGCAGCTGCATGTCGAAAATTTATGCAGTGTTGTGTAAATATCCTAATGTCAGCTAATAACAAACCTCTCAAGTTAAAAATATGACTAACTGATCATCATAAAATATGGCCTGTTTGAGTATTACTGTTTTCAAAAGACAAATGCTCCTCTATAAGCCTGTAGGGAAATTGTTACCCAATAGTTTTTGTATTTTCAGTAATCTGTAAATACTTCGTAAATAACGTTATACGAAGTATGTGTACCAGCTGTTCACTGAATACATTAAATGTGACGTTCAACTGTTCCCCAAGAACAACTACACTAATGATATGACATCTGGTGTTTCTTCACCATCAGAATACTCTCAAACACAGTCACTGAACAGGTAATTGATGTAGGTACCTTCTTTCTTCACTGAAATCATAATTTTCTCTTTTAATGAGATTTCACACCATCTCATAATTAGCTTTAGAGTTTAAGTATCACACTATGATTTTCACTTAATTATATTTTTAGTCTTTTAGTGTTTCGTCATACTTATAAAGAGTGAATTCAAACACCAACAAAATTTTGTAGGTTGTTCAGGGATATTGTTGGCATATTTTTGTACAAGGTGGTCTCCAGAGACTTATTACATAATAACAATTTGATCCGAAGAAGAGAGACAAGTTTCATTACAGGTTTACTTAGCAACGTCACTGTGATTCTCAGCCAACTCCAGTAAGAGATGTTAAGAGAGGCATTCTGCATCACAGTACGGCCTACGGTTCAAGTTCAGAGAGAGTACATTCTTAGAAGAGTAAGCCAGTAAATTGCTTCTTCTTGCGTATATCTCATGGAAAGACCATGAAGATAAAATTAGAGAGATTCAAACCCACACAGAAGCTTACCAGCAATTGTCCTTCCCATAAACCACTCACTATTAAAAGGAAATGGGTGAAGCGACACTGGTACGTAAAGTATCCTCCACCACATACCGTAATGGCACTTGCAGAGTATACAACATTGGTGCAGAAGTACTTGCATCTTCTTTTTTGCTTGTAAATATGTGAACAGATCACAAACTGCTATTTTTTGTGTGGATACTATGCAGGTGTCTTGAGTATTCACAATATTAGGAGGCTCTGTGATTTTTGGTAGCAGCACAGAGTGCACTGCAAAATCAATTGTGCATCATGATAGATGGAAGTAACCCAGGTTGAACAGCATGCACACAGCATAACAGCCATTCTCTGAGGGACACACGCAAAAGAATATCAGAGTGAATTGATGGAAGCCGTTGGTAATAAAAGCCCTCCAATACCATGCAGCAGCACGGGAGACAGTAAAGTTTCAGCAATAATGTAAGGCAACCAGTCATCAGCAATGGGATGATGGGTCAGAGTGAGGGCCTACATCATTGTCTAATTGAGAGGGGTTATGGGACCGAATGGCAAGGCTGTGAATCACAGAAGGAAGAGGGTCTGCTAAAAGTTGACGGATCCAGTCAGGGGGTCAAATTATACAATAATGAACATTTAACACACACAGTAAAGGCACAAAAGGTGAGACCAAATCTAAAAACTAGAAAAAAAAGGGGGGGCAGTCATGGGATCACAGACCACAACCACCCTGTCCCTGCTCCAAGACTATAGTAGAACCTTATATCTGGAAATAAAAGCCACTTTCACGGAGGAAACTGAGGACCAGTTCAACCATCCATGGATCATCTGATAATATTAACGAAGGGCTGAAAGAAGGAGTCATTCCACCAATATGTGAGACATCATCAGTTTGGCTCCACAACCACATTGTGGGGTGGGTCGTTACATAGGAGGAAACAATGGGTGAGCCAGGTATGATCAATGTGTAAACGGTATAGAACAGTGAACTACTCCTGAGAGGAGTAGAAGGAAGAGTGCCAAACTGCAGCAGACTCCTTGAGTGTGCGGAGTTTATTACTAGGAGCTGTAGCACTCCAGATGGCATTCCACTTTTGGGCAAAGAGAGATTTGATATAGATCCGCGTACCCACAGCTGGAATTATGAACGGAAATGGGGGGGGGGGGGGGGTTACTGACTGCTTCTCTAGCAAATCAGTCAGCCAGGTAATTCCCGCTCACAAGACTTGGGACCCAAAGAAAGACAACTGAACAGGCAGCACGCTCAAGGGTGGAGAGAAGGTGATGGATAGCAGAGACCAAAGGGTGACAAGAGTAGCATCCGTCGATAGCCTGAAGGCTGCTAATGGAGTCTGAACAAAGTAAAATACTGTGGATGGAGGCCTGAGAAACAAAAAGGAGGGCCCTGTGAATGGCTAGAAGCTCTGCTATAAACACCCTACATGATCGTGGCAATAAATGGTGTCTGAAGCCAGTAGGAGAAGTGAAAGCGTATCCCAACTTATCGACTGTCTTAGAACCATCAGTGTACAAGACGGTGGCACCCTGGAACTCTGCAAGGATGGCACACACAAGACACCAGAAAAAAATAGGAGTGACAGAGACCTTAGGATCCTGAAATAGATTGCTCCTTATCCGTGGTCTAAGCACCATCCACAGATGGGGTGGGGGGGGGGTGTAATCAAAAATAAGGTCTAAGAAATGGGACTGTGCTACAACATCACGGAGCTGGTTACCTAAAAGTTCTGGATTGGGAGGCACTGTGGGTCCACGACAAAAATGCATAACCCGCATTTTGGAGGGAGAAAGCTGGAAGTCACGGGCAGTGGCCCACACAGAGGCCCATCAGATGGCACTTTTGGCACCTTGGAGCTGGTGCTCAGCAGAAGCTACCGAGTGAGATGTACCAGATGCAAAAATTGTCAACTTACAATGTCAGGGTAACCAGAGCCTCAACAGAGGTCACAAGCCCATTGATGGCAATGAGGAAGAGTGTGACACTTAGCACAGAAGACTGAGTCCTGTGGGATACCATTCTCCTGAATCTGAGCGGCAGTGAGTGAAGTGCCAACTCTAATTTGGAAGAGCCAGTGAGAGAAAAACTCATGGATAAAAATTGGAAGGCGACCACAGAAGCCCGAGTCATGGATGATAACTAAAATGTGATGTTGCTAAAAAAGTGCTACATAGCAGTTCGTTTGCATGTTATGATAAATCACTTGCGAACTCCAGGGTGGAAGACATCAATAAACCAAGAAGTGTGATATGAAAAATGACAAATATTTGCACCATTATGCTAGCCCAAAACTGTAGCAGCTAGTCATCCATATTCTGAATACGGGCACAGGGACAGTTGGCATCCACACTAGTCACTATATGACCTATTAGGGACACATCTGGGGATTGTACTGGCCACAGGAGTACCTCATGCAGACAGACCACAGACATGTGTGTCGTGTGGACGAGCACAATTCTGTCTAAAAATGTCATCACAATATTGTGGCATGAGAGGTAGCACACGAGGACACAGGATGTCTGAATTACTGTTGTGCCATCAGACTTACCTCAGTTCATACCAGCAGTGACCTTAAGTCTTACCAGATGACACTGCACACCATAATGTCACAAGTAACAACAATGTGGGAACATTCCCCAGGTCACTGGCATACTCATAGTGGTAATCTAGGGTAGTGTGAGCCGAGATTCAATGCTGAAGACAACGTGATGCCACTTGTCAGCAGTCTACACTTCCGAGTCACACCACCACTCCAAAAGCAGTTGCGAGTAGTGGTGTTAATGGCAGCCTATGCAGGGGGGCAGTAATTCCACAGTCTGGCAGTCGCTAGTCTCCGACCAATGGTGATGTATGACACAGAAGACTGAAGGTTAGTTTTTAATATCCAGTTGATGAAGATACTATTAGAGACAGAGCACAAGCTTTGCTTTAACAAATGATGGTGAAGGAAGTCGGCTGTGTCCTTTCAAAGGAACCACGCCAGCAATTTAGGGAAATATAAGACACACTAAATCAAGATGGTCAGATGTAGATTTAAGCCATCAAATGTATGTCCAGTGAACTAACCACTGTGCCAACTCACTCAGTACATGATACACAATATTGAAGGCATTCCATACTTTGTCTCAGATGGCAGGCACAGATGCGACGGGTTTACGATGTGCCTGGTGCACAGTACAACTATCCTACCTTATAGTGGTCAACAGGAATCTTGATGATGAGTATGCTTGCCTCACATTGCCATGCAGTTTAACATTGGGCCAATGTCACATCCAAATTCCCAACAAATCTAGACATTGTATGATTTGACGAAACAACCAAATGGGGACCCACAATGACACCCTTTTCAAACACATTTAGATGGTGGCAATTTTGTCTCGAGCAAGTATGTGCCATCTGCATGTCTTGAAAGTATCTCAGTTCAAGCAACACTAATGCACTCTGGTGGCTGATGTATCTGTCACAGGGAATTGAAGCTAATTATATACGTACCTCCTGTTGGTGCGTATGTGTACAAAGTTATATTCAAAGACTTACCAAGCGGGAAAGCGCCGGTAGATAGGCACAATAAATAAAACACACACACAGAATTTCTAGCTTTCACAACCGACAGTTGCTTCTTCAGGAAAGAGGAAGTTTCTTTCTATTTTATTTACATGTGTACAAAATTACTTTTATATGTCTGACCATCTCTCACGAGTGCTTCACATGTTTATCAGGCAGTGCATATAGACAAAATGGACAGTGTACAATATTTGTAGATGTCAATAAGTTTACAACCACATACGGTTCTATATTTGAACAAATTAAGGTCTAAAAAATTCTGCATGTTTGCAGGTACAGACACAATCCATATATATTATAAAAATGTATAGACATATGTTCCACATCTCCTAACCACTGGACTAATTTCAACCAAACCTGGTACACACATCATTACTACCAAGTGACAACTGCTGTGATTGTAGGAACCACTTATCACAGGTCAGGAGATACGGTGTCAAACACTGAGTTGCATGAATAACTGCCACACTGTGCACAATGACTAAATTTATTACTTCTTTGCTATTAAAACTATTTGCAATGCATGTCCCAGACAGTATCTACATATGCCACTGAATGTACCTACACAAATCTGTCATACAATGACACACACTTTGAGACACATGACATGACAAAACACGGAGATGTGTGGAAGAATGAAGTTTTAATACTTTTGTTCTTTACTACTACGACCCAGCAACAGTCGAGTTAACTTAAGGAAATTCCTGACACCTCACAACACTTTTGACAGCCCTTTGCCTTACAAAAGATATCATCAAAAATCCTATTAGAGGATTATTACTGTAGCCAATAGCTTTTGTAGAACTAACAGAATTCCTGGACCTCCCTACATACTTACTAAAAGGTCTTTAAAATATAAAGCAAGAGATATTTCCAATTTTATGAACAATCAGGACATATTTGAAAATCACTGCATGCAATTAAAGGACTAAAATATTTTGTAGAAACACACACACACACACACACACACACACACACACGCACGCACGCACGCACGCACGCACGCACGCGTAAATAAGTAATGACTGAAAAGTCTCTTTTAGAAACTAATAACAGAAAAGAAATGGAAAGGATTGTGATAGCTACCAATTATAACACAAACACAATAAATTAACATTCACACTTAACTTCATACAATTCACAAGAAAGTGAGTGAACTCCAACCTGTACACAACATTCTGAGAAATTTTACATTTAGTGACACAAGAAAATTCTGCATTAATTTAGGAATTCCTGACCATTCTGCATCATTTGTGGAGATGTAAAAAATCAATTAACCACACTTTTAGAAAATGTATATCAAACTACACCTCAGCAAAGGTAACATGTACTTACTCTATTGTAGATTTTCAATAGTAACCTGGCTATTGGGTAACAGTATTAAAAGCTTTTAAAACTGTGATATTTCTTGGAAGTTATTTACACTCTTTGCCCCTACAGTGTGCCACAAAAATGGCAAGCAAACTTAAGCAGGTACTACTGGTGTAACGCTGCCAAGTGACAAAATGATGGTTCCACAATGACACGAAAAATTATACTAAGTGGACATCATAAATTATATCAAATGATATAAACCTGTATTTAGAATATAGACAAAGGCAGCAGAAGAAATTGCATAAAAAATTCACTCTGACCCACACAAATAAACGAAAGGCAGTGTGTACATAAGAAAATATGAAAATCATTTCATAACTGGCACCCCACAAAACTCCCACATTAAATTAGGTTACAAATTCATTGTAAAACCTTAACAAATATCATTATTTCAATGACTGTTTAATAAATGTATCAAAATCAAATTATGCAAGAGGCCACCCGAGTAATGGCCACCTCACCTGTTTAGGGGAGAATAACTAAATATACTACTGGCCATCAAAATTGCTACACCAAGAAGAAATGCAGATGATAAACGGGTATTCATTGGACAAATATATTATACTAGAACTGACATGTGATTACATTTTCACACAATTTGGGTGCCTAGATCCTGAGAAATCAGTACCCAAAACAACTACCTCTGGCCGTAATAACGGCCTTGATACGCCTGGGCATTGAGTGAAACAGAGCTTGGGTGGTGTGTACAGGTACAGCTGTCCATGAAGCTTCAACACGATGCCACAGTTCATCAAGAGTAGTGACTAGCATATTGTGATCAGCCAGTTGATCAGCCACCATTGACCAGACGTTTTCAATTGGTGAGAGATCTGGAGAATGTGCTGGCCAGGGCAGCAGTCGAACATTTTCTGTATCCAGAAAGGCCCGTACAGGACCTGCAACATGCGGTCGTCCATTATCCCGCTGAAAGGTAGGGTTTCGCAGGGATCAAACAAAGGGTAGACCCACAGGTCTTAACACATCTGAAATGTAACGTCCACTGTTCAAAGTGCCGTCAACACGAACAAGAGGTGACAGACGTGTAATCAATAGCGCCCCATAACATCACGCCGGGTGATACTCCAGTATGGCGATGACGAATACACGCTTCCAATGTGCATTCACTGTGATGGCACCAAACACAGATGCGACCATAATAATGCTGTAAACAGAACCTGGATTTATCTGGGGAAAAAAAAAAATACATTTTGTCATTCGTGCACCCATGTTCGTCGTTAAGTACACCACCGCAGGCACTCCTGTCTGATGTAGCGTCAAGGGTAACCGCAGCCATGGTCTCCGAGCTGATAGTCCATGCTGCAAACGTCGTCAAACTGTTTGTGCAGATGGTGGTTGTCTTGCAAATGTCCCCATCTGATGACTCAGGGATCAAGACATTGCTGCATGATCTGATACAGCCATGCAGATAAGATGCCTGTCATCTCGAATGCTAGTGATACGAGGCCATTGGGATCCAGCACGGCACTCCGTATTACCTTCCTGAACCCACCGATTCCATATTCTGCTAACAGTCATTGGATCTCGACCAGCGTGAGCAGCAATGTCACGATACGGTAAACCACAATCGAAATAGAGTACAATCCAACATTTATCAAAGACAGAAACATGATGGTACGCATTTCTCCTCCTTACACAACGTTTCACCAGGCAATGCTGGTCAAATTTCGCATCTGTAGCACGCCATCTTCAAGATGTAGCAATTTTAATGGCCAGTAGTGTACGAAAGAATTACAGCTGAAGGTTTAGAAAATTCAGTACCTCTGTAAGAAATAAAAATTCCATTGCACTAGAACCTTTTCCAATTGCTGTAGTGGTTATTCGTATCAGGATCCCAATATATAATAAATTATTTGTACAAATATACTTCTCAGGTGCTGTAAAGCATGCAGTAGTAAAACCACTGTTCATGAGAAGCTGAGAAGAAGATGTAGGGAGCAACCAACCAATCAATATTTTCAAAATTGTTTGAAAGAACAGTAATTTCTTAGATCTCCCATAAAAAGCTCTTTTTATTGCATTATATTAGTTTGGCTTCCAGGAATGCAAAGTACAATGTGTGCGCCATCAATGAATTCATTGAGAGAATTCATTTGTTTCTGGACTACTCCCAGATGCTACCAGGGATTTTATGTGACTTTACAAGGGCTTTTAATTGCACCACCCACTCTCAGTGTCTTCATAAATTAGAAAGATATGGAATCAAGGCTAGTCTTTTGTGCTTCTTTCGAATGCTTTGAAATGAGTGAATCATATTTATAATGCATAAGAACAGTATTGACCCTAAAATGCAATATTCTACAACTCCCTGTGAAATAATTTTCCAGTGGAAATTTACTAAATCTGATTTGAACTATTTGAAAGTACTGCTCTTGATTTCACATCTTACTGATCTCTGAATAAAATATACCATTCAATTTTATTTGCAGATGACATATCTGTACTTACTGAAAGTGAATCCACAGAGCAAATTTCCTAAAGAGTCATCAATATCCTGAACAGCTTAAAATATTTGTTTGATCTAAATGGATTAATTAAACATGACAAAGGCATAACTAACACATTTGAGAACAGTCAAAAACCAAATAACTTTGTTTCTCCCAAAAATAAAAATCTTTGTTTGTGCATAAAAACGACTTGCCAAACAAGTTTAACAGTCTTTCAGTCACAATGACGATTCTGGCCTATGTAATTGCCATGTCCTTCATTTTATTATAATTACTTTGTGTGTTTTGAAATATGATTTTTTTTGGGGGGGGGGGAGGGGGTGGTGGGGGGAGGGGGTGAAAGTAGTGTAAAATATTATTTAGAAAAATTTTAGCAACATGTACAATATTGAGCCTAGGGATGCATGTCAACCACTATTTAGGTATCTAAACAGATTAACTATTCTGTATATTTACATTTACCAGCTATCTTTCTTTGTAGTGGTATGTAACAATGCAATGATATGAATACAATAGAGGGAAACATTCCACGTGGGAAAAATATATCTAAAAACAAAAATGATGTGACTTAGCAAACAAAAGCGCTGGGAGGTCGATACACAAACAAACAAACACAAACACACACAAAATTCAAGCTTTCGCAACCAACAGTTGCTTCTTCAGGAAAGAGGAAAGGAGAGGGAAAGACGAAAGGATGTGGGTTTTAAGGGAGAGGGTAAGGAGTCATTCCAATCCCGGGAGCGGAAAGACTTACCTTAGGGGGAAAAAAGGACAGGTATACACTCGCGCACCCACACACATATCCATCCGCACATACACAGACACAAGCAGACATTTGTAAGGGCAAAGAGTTTGGGCAGAGATGTCAGTCGAGGCAGAAGTACAGAGGCAAAGATGATGTTGAAAGACAGGTGAGGTATGAGAGGTGGCAACTTGAAATTAGCGGAGGTTGAGGCCTGGCGGATAAAGAGAAGAGAGGATATACTGAAGGGCAAGTTCCTATCTCCGGAGTTCTGACAGGTTGGTGTTAGTGGGAAGTATCCAGATAACCCGGACGATGTAACACTGTGCCAAGGTGTGCTGGCTGTGCACCAAGGTATTAGCCACAGGGTGATCCTCATTACCAACAAACACTGTCTGCCTGTGTCCATTCATGCGAATGGACAGTTTGTTGCTGGTCATTCCCACATAGAAAGCGTCACAGTGTAGGCAGGTCGTGGTGCTTTCACACATGGCTCTGCCTTTGATCATGTACACCTTCCGGGTTACAGGACTGGAGTAGGTGGTGGTGGGAGGGTGCATGGGACAGGTTTTACACCGGGGGCAGTTACAAGGGTAGGAGCCAGAGGGTAGGGAAGGTGGTTTGGGGATTTCATAGGGATGAACTAAGAGGTTACGAAGGTTAGGTGGACGGCGGAAAGGCACTTTTTGTGGAGTAGGGAGGATTTCATGAAGGATGGATCTCATTTCAGGGAAGGATTTGAGGAAGTCGTATCCCTGCTGGAGAGCCACATTCAGAGTCTGATCCAGTCTCGGAAGAAGTTTTTACTCTCATTTTTACATGTTTATCCATGCTGATGCCCAGCAAGCCATGTGTTTTCTATTTTAGGGGGTGTGGGTGGGGAATGGGGGTGTGAGGGAGGGGGGAAGGGAAAGGACCTGGGGAGGGGGGAAGGGGGGGGGGAGAGAGAGAGAGAGAGAGAGAGAGAGAGAGAGAGAGAGAGAGAGAGAGAGAGAGAGAGAGAGAGATATGGGGGAAGGGAGGCGGATCATTTCCTATGTCGATAGAACAGGTAATCCAGGCACTATAACTTATTCTTACCTAGTTTGCTTTGCAGGATCTTCAAACTTTGTTGGCATGATGTCCATGAACTGCCGCACCTTAGACCATAAGGCAGGGCGCCTAGGTACTCCTGGACCACAATCAAGACGATGCATGTTCGCCATCATACGTGCCACCAAGGGAAAAACAGATATATGATGACAAGTGTCCACTGTAAGGACATCCCCCGACACATACTCATATGCCAGACCATTATCAAATGTGGCATACAATTGCGGGGCATAGCCTGCAGCATGAAGTAGCTGTAGGCACAAGCACGAGCCACCTGTTTAATCAACCCAGTCACTGTACGTTTTTGTTTATCACTAAGAGCATGGTCTAATTAATTTTGTTTAATTGTCATTTAGTAGCAAATAAATGGAGTCCCTATTGCCACAAGCAAGCAATAATGTGTATAAAATAATGTATTCTGTACACTAATAAGGTCAAAGAAGACACTTCACGAGGCAGAAAATAATGTCTATACAAATTGCCAAAATATAAGTATAAAGGTACACACAATTTTAATTTAAGGAAAATAGAACTTCAATTGTGAACTTACACATTTGACAATTCCTTCATCAAGAGAAGAAAGCAGTTAATAGGTTTTCCTAATTTCCAAGTTTTCCACGCATTATCTATCTAGTAAGCAGTTTTAAAGGAATTTTTCTTATCTACATAATATTCACTGTTATCACTTCCATTCTCCTAAACCTTTGCTGAATTTAAAGTTACAAAGTATATGACTGTCAGTTCAGCTGTCAGGACAACATGCGTCACTCATTTCTATGGACCTGTTTCTTAATTGTTTATTTCAATATCTGATATGCAGGCACTTCTCTCCAACCCAAAATGCTGGCCATCTTACTCCCCCTCCCTTTTAAAACTGATGGCAGCAAAGAATATGTACAGATGCAAATAGTTTCTTCCCCATGCACATGGTTTTGTTTCAAACTGTTGAAATATATTACATTACCATTACCAGCAATTATACTTTCTTACCTAAAATGTCTTTTGCATATACTGTTAAAGGATGTTAAGTATGTGCAAAGCCAATTTAGTAATGAGAAAAATTATTACAAAATGACAGAAAACAATGATTCACAGGCAATAGTACCACATCACAAAATTACACACAACAGATTGGTACAAATTAAAGAACAGTCAATTACTTTGTGGTAGATATCTCATTACTAGACACTTTTATGCAAGATGTGAAACATTGCAGCAGAAATAAGACTCACTGATTTGGGCTATATATGTCCTATATTGTTTCCATTGATGAACACATTTGCACTGGAGATATATTACGGGTCCAATTCAACTACAGCATCTTCAGCTGTCTCTCAATTTGCTGCTGATCCCACTAGGAATTTATCAGAAAATTAATGAACCATAGGTGGTGTTAGGGGGCAACAAATCAATCATGTTATTTTTATTCTCCACAAAGAGAAACGAGTTTTAGTTGGTTGTTCTTTGTCCTCTTCACAAGAGTGTCATGTGTTGGAAAGTGTGGTGAATCCAATGTATCATTTTAGTTCAACACTAGTATCTTTGATCAACTTTAAGCAATTTATAATTCATCACAGCAATTGATCCACCAACATCAGTTTTCTTCACTGTCAAAACTTCTTTCAGCAGTTCTAAATACTGGATAAAATCTGATATTTTATCTCTCCTTATAGCAATAGGGGAGATGCTGAGTCGCAGTTAGGCACAACAAAAAGACTGCCACAAATAAAGCTTTTGGCCATTAAGGCCATCGTCGACGATAAATGACAGACGCGCACGCGCGTGCACACATTTGTTGCACCTATCTGCGACTCACTCTGTTATACCGTGAGTAGCAATTCTCCTTTTCATAATATTGTTACATTCCATCCTGCATTTTGCACTGTTTGATGTTTCATCTGTGTTACAGTGAAGTGTTTCTTCTTCCACTGGCTTAAATAGTTATATCAAACCATGTATGTGGTAAATCTATATCCTTTCCTTTATCATTTTTCTCTGAACATAATTAGTACTACATTTCATATTTGTGTAACCTGGCACTAAGAGCTTGTGATCTTAAATGTCCAGATTTTTCACAATTCTTTAACACTGCCTTACACATTGCAATCATGTGTGGATTTATATCCTGGCCATCTAAAGTATCTGAATACTTAATTCCATGCTTTACTTCAGAAGATAAGTTTAGCTATCCATGAAGCTGCGCTGTTTGCTCCTCTGCCACCATCTATGCAGCAATTCATGGTTAAGTTAAAGGTCTGGAGTTCTCATTTATAAAAGATCATAGAACATTGCAGGAAAGGGGTAAGTACACACTTCTGCATGTGAAAAGTCAACACAGGCATCATGTCCTTGGCTGATGCAGCACGCCACTAGACTTTAAAGTGTATGCCCCATCGGCCATTCTATGGTGTTCACTCACGTGAGCTATTACTTTTCCGTCTATTTTATTTAGTTGTCAGTCTTCTGACTAGTTTGCTGCAGTCCTTAAAAATTCTTCTCCTGTGGCAAACTATCTCAGCATAGCACTTGCACCTTATGTCCTCAATTTTTTGGACGTAGTTCAATATCTTTTTACCCTCTACAGCTCCCTCAAGTATCATGCAAGTTATCCCTGATGTCTTAACCAATGTCTTATCAACCTGTTCTTTCTACTTGTCAACATTTCCCATATGTTCCTTTGTTAACCATGTTTGCAGAGAATCATTTTTTACAAGTCCACAAAATTTTCAACATTTTTCTACATCACTACATCTCAAATGCTTAAGACCCCCTTCTGTTCTGGTGTTCCCAACATGCAAAATTCACTATCACACAATAGTGCACTCCAAATGTACATTCCCAGAAATATGTTCCTCAATTTAAGGCCCAGGTTTGATACCAATAGTGTTTTCTTCACCAGGAATACCCTTTGCCTGTGCTAGTCTACTTTTTATGTTCTCACTTTAACTGTCAAGGGTTATTCTCCTTCCAAGTTAGCAGAATTCTGTAAATTTGTCTACTTCATGGCACCAGTTTTGATGTTGAACTCCTCACTATTGTGATTACTGCTACTTCTCATCATTTGCATATTTCTTCATTTTACACTCAAGCTACTTTCCATATTCCTTCGACTGTTTATTCCACTCAACAGATCTGGTAATTCTTGTTCACTTACACTGACAACAGCAATGTCATCAGCAAATCTTATCACTGATATCCTTTCACCCAGATTTTAATTCCACTCTTGAATTTTTCTTTTGTTTGAGACCATTGCTTCTTTGATGTATAGATTGAACAGTAGGGGCTAATGACTACATCTCTGTCTTACACTCTTGTCAATCCAATCACTTTGGTCTTTCAGTCTTATTGTTCCATCTTTGTTTTAGTACATATAGTACATTCCATGTGTATCCCTATTGTTTACCCCTGTTTCTCCCAGAATTTTGAAAACTGTGCACCATTTGACATTGTGGAACACTTTACTCAGGTCAACTAATCCTATGAACATGTATTGGGTTTTCTTCAGTCTTGCTTTCATTATTAACATCAGAACCACCTCTCTCAGGTCTTTCCTTTTCCTAAAACCAAACTGATCATTGTCTAACAGATCCTCAATTTTCTTCTCCATTCTTTTTATCAGTATCTTGGATGTATGACCTGTTGTGCCGAACATACAATAGTTCTCACATTTTTCAGCTCTTGCTATCTTTCGAATTGTGTTGATGATACTTCTACGAAAGCCTCATGGTGTGTCACCAATCTCAAATTCTACACACCAACATCAACAGTCATTTGATTGCCTCCTAACCCAATAATTTTAGAAATTCTGATGGAATTTTATCTACCCCTACTCCCTTATCTTATCTCAAGTTTTCTAGAGCCCTTTAAATTCTGGCTCATACTGGATCCTCACATCAATTCCTATTTCCTTTTCTATTACATCATTATCAGACAACACCTCCCCTCATAAAGACATTCAACACTCTTTCCACCTATCAAGTCAATCCTCTCCATTTAAAAGAGAAATTCCCATTGCACTGATAATATTGTTGCCCTTTGTTTTAGTTTCATCAAGGCTTCTTTCGACTTTAGTATATGCTGAATCAGTCATTCCTATTATCATTTCTTTTTTGATTTCTTCACATTTTTCTTGCAGCCATTTCACCTTGGTTTCCCTGCTGCACTTCTTATTTATTGCTATATTCAAGCCTTTCCCTGAACATTTTTTGATCATTATATTTAAGTATTTCTTCTGTTACCCAAGGTTCCTTTGCAGTTACATTCCTTATACCTGTTTCTGTCCAACATCCGTGATTGCCATTTTTTAGAGATGTCCATTCTCCTCCAACTGAACTGCCTACTATGGCATTCCTTACGACAGCTTCCTTTTCTGCCTTACCCAATAGCAACATTTCACTGCACTGGAACACATGGGTACAAGTGTCCGACGAAGGACAGTTATTTGAAGATTTTTTACTTCATCAGCTTACAGGCTGTCCGTACCTTATATTGGGTGTACATTTGAGCAAGAGGTTTGTG
The DNA here is from genome assembly GCF_023897955.1 of Schistocerca gregaria. NCBI lineage: Eukaryota > Metazoa > Arthropoda > Insecta > Orthoptera > Acrididae > Schistocerca > Schistocerca gregaria. The sequence goes on along the minus strand of NC_064926.1, from coordinate 347,307,571 downwards.
TGTTAGAGGTATCTTATCCACATGTCTGCTTGCAGGTTCACACTGCAAATGGTTCCTGGCATTTTGAAAATCTATAAACTGCTCTGAAGGCAGTAGTATCTTTTCATGTCATATGGAACTAATCTCTTAGTGTTGTTTGTATCTTAATTGTTGCATTTATCACTAGGTTACTACTCTCAATGAATCTTGATAAACACTTTTTACAAGCAAGCACCATCAGTCCACTGATGCACAGGTGATGCTGATGAGACAACAAATGTCCCTTCCGGGTACAGGATTTTTTTGGCGTGGTGATAATACTACCCTCTTAGAATGATCTCCCATTACTGAGTATTCTTCCAACATCACACAGTGGTCTTTGTCACTAAATTTTTCTTTGCATGAAGACCTGCAGTCTGTCGGTGGTTTACAATCCCTTGACTTAACCATTTCAGTGACTTATGTCTCTTCTCCCTTTTGTTTTCCCAATTGCACTGACTTTCCACAATCTTCCTATCATGCTATCTGCTTCCTTTAGGTTCTTCCAGGCTGTTTCTTCAGCATCCATTAATTCAACAGCACTCCAGATTCTTTGCTTTCAACAAAATCCTTGCGATGGAGATCTGAAAGCCTTCTAACGAGTTTTCTATTTCTGCATTATTTCTCTTCAATAAAACTGCCTTTTCATGCAAGTTATAAGGTTGGTGCACAAGTTTGCAACATTTTTGTTTTATATGTTGGTATTCTGGTAGCTTTGGGTTTATTTATCGACAGCCAATTTCTTTATTTGTTGTCCACTGTTGCTATCGAAGTTTACATACTGTCATTTTGTCACCTGGAGATAGCGAGTGGAGCTGTGGACACTGGAAAATAGAATGAACATTTCTGAAATTCTTCTGTTCGAGTTCAATAGAGTGGTGACAGCAATCGAGGCAGCCAGAAACATTTGCACCATGTATGGGATAATGATACTGGACAGAGCACAACAAGAAAATGGTTCTCTCATTTAAGGAGAATCTTTTGTCACTAGTGACTCTCCACATTCAGGAAGGTCTTTGGGTTTTGAAGAATATAATTTAAAGACATTAATCCACAAAAGTCTATGTGAGTGTGTTTGAGACTTGGCAAATGTGATGAACTGGTCAGTCCACCCCTGTGGGATATCTGCATGCAATGGGATGGTTCAAAAGACCAATGTATGTGTATCAAATGCTGTAAGCCAAAATTACAAAAATCAATTGGTGGCCATATGTGCATCTCTGCTTGCTTGTCATCAATTGGCTCATGAACAACATCCAACCATTCCTACCCTACATCATTACTGGTGACGGGAAATGGTGTTTTTATGCTAAAATTAAGGAAAAGAAAGGCATAGTTTGGCCAAGAAACATCAACTCCCCATACAAAGACCTGCATCCACCCACAAAAGATAAGGTTATGCATATGGAGGAACAGCCATAGTGTGGTGTATTACAAATTCCTTCCCCGAGGTGTAACCACCACTGAACTGATACTACTTCACAATAACATGAACCCACATCTACTGGACTGACAAAAAGTGCTATACAGGAGCTGTGTTGGGTAGTCGTACTGCACCCGCTTTACTCACCCTATAAAGTACCATAAGATTTTCATCTCTTCTGCTCTCTATCTAACAACCTTGAAGGAACTTCCTTTCCAGGTGAAACTGCACTCCGAACATGGCTTGAAAATTCTTCACGTCACAACCACGTGATTTTTAGTCACAGAATCAAAAAGTTATCCCAGTGTTTGTGGACCATTGTGAATAGCAAAGAAAAATATATTATTGTTCATTAAAGTGTCTGTTATGTGTATCTGTTGTGTTTATTTAAGTTATGCACCAACCTAATAGATGCATGCCCTCTAATGAGTGAGGAGCTGTTAGGGAGTCTTCTATTAATAGAACCACAGATGAATTATTATACCATGTGATGACAAGGCACATATCTTTCATCACAGCAGTGAAGCCAACTGGTTTCTGTATTGAATGAGCCACTTAACTCCATTCTGGCCATTTCCTTACACATACAACCCCCCCCCCCCCCCCAACACACACAAAACACTTTACATCACATAAATCTTACATTCACATTTTCTGCAGGGGATAAAATATTTTTAATTGCATTAATATAAGTTTCTTGACTTTTAATGTGTAGATGCCAGGTAATTATATGAAGTGGCAAACTCATCCAAATACTCTCTAGAGAATTCTAGTTTAGAAGAGCATATAAATTACAGCAAGCTTATGGCATGTTTCAAATGAAGCTACAGATCAAAATTTAATATCAATAAAGCAAAAGTTTTTAAGTAAAATGGAACACCAAATGTAAATAACGACAGTTTATCTTACCCATGCATACCATATTAATCTTTTTAATGAACACAAATTATAGACTGAGAAGATTTTTTTAATTTTTTTTTTTGTGCCCTAAGAAGTAATGAGCACCTACCAATCAATCATACAAGGAGGATGATTCCTTTGTGTACTAGTATCACAAAAACAATGTAATATATCACCTTTGTGTACTAGTATCACAAAAACAATGTAATATATCAATAAAACAACAGGCAACTACCATGTAGTAAAAGGTACCAGTGATTTGCAATTCTTATCACTGTGGCAGTGAAAATAATTAGAAACATTTTATGCTAACAACTACGATTTTCATAAGGAAAGTTGAAATTACAAAATAAAATGAAACAGTGGGTCAAATTTCTTACAAAACATTATTATAGCTTTCAATACAAAGTAAGTATTATTCAATTTTGCCTAAATTGTTAATTTGTCTTTTAACGATTGTATTACTCACCTTGAACTTTATAATTAATCAAGAAAAATGACAATGAGAATATAGTGTCACCAGAACCAGAACATTAAATGGATAATTCGGACTACAGTTTCAGAACAGCAGTTCCCGTTACCTGAATATTCCGTGTTTCTGCATGTCTGTCAATTAGGAGATCTGTTTTCTGGCCATATACTCTTACAAGAACCACATCGTCAGGACAGTCACTATAGAAGCACCCCACCAGTTTGTTGGTAATACCATCAGTAAACACCTGAAACCAATTACATTTCACAGTATTCCACCAGCAATACACGAGATGACAGCTACATTAGAGAACTTTAGATAAATTTTAATACATTAATAATTTGTGTACATAAAATTTATTTTATGATATACAGTTGAGGAGCCTTGAAACAGACCTTTGGTAAACATTATGAAGCTGTTTACTACAGAAACTAGTCAGATAAGTGTCTGAATAAACAAAACTAATAGTTACCTCATCAAAAGCAGGCCGAAGAGGACGATCCTACGGGGAAAGAAATCTTATTGCCTAACTTCAAAGGTGCTGTGTAACATGTCTACCTTATTAAATGATGCCACCAGAATACAAACTACACATTTAGCACTTATCCTCAAAACATTTCAGGATGACTCAAACTCACAAAGACAAAACAGTGAACACAGTACTCCAGATTGAATCAACATGTTAGTGGGACTACTGGTAGCACTTTAGAAATCTTAAGTGATTCCTTCTGCTGGTTTCATGTGATTTTTTTGCACCCATCTTCCAAATTCTCGACAACCGCTGCCCATCGGCACACGAGGGCTGCCTGACCTTGATTTAGCTGTGACTGTTCCCCAATTTCTATTCCACAATCCAATCACTAACAACTCACTTTGTCAGCTTTAGAAAGGTTGATACGTAGTGAATGGTTGTTTTCATTCATGGGACATCCAGTGACTAGTCCAGTTCGAAGTCACTGAACTCTCCTGACCATCTCATCCTGCTGTTATTACTCCTCTAGCTGAAATGATCGTACGGCAGTATTGGCCGAGAGGGACTGGTTGTGGTTGGTCCGTCACCGAGTGCAAGTCTTTCCATTTGATACAACTTTGCTGACTTGTGTGTCAATCAAGGTGAGAGGAAAGGATTAGGACAACACAAACACCCAGTCCTCGTGCTATCATCATCTCCATCTGGTCGGGAATTTAACCTGGGATCTCACAATGCAGGGGCAACAACGTCAACCTCTAGACCACTAACTGTGGACTACTATCTACTAACAAGTGACAAAACAATATTAGCCACCACCTTTTACACTGGTTGGTCTCAGCTATATTGACACACTCCTATGCACAAATTCTCATTTTTATACAAACTAACCACCAACATGATTTGTGTGTGTGTGTGTGTGTGTGTGTGTGTGTCACTTTGCCTCTAGTCATAAATTTAGTAAGCCATCTTCTGTCACTATGAGAGATGGTAATTATCAATTTGGAAAGGGTTGTATTAGGCACACAAGTGAATCAGTAACACTAAGGTATTCAGAGTTTGTTCTAAAATCTTTGAAATGTGGACAACAGTGACTCCCACTGAAACAAGAGTAGGCTACAAACTTCTAAAACACACACACACACACACACACACACACACACACACACACACACACACACAAAAGAGAGAGAGAGAGAGAGAGAGAGAGAGAGAGAGAGAGAGAGAGAGAGAGAGAGAGAGAGGGGGGGGGGGGGGGGGGGAGAGGGGCGGATGAAGGGTAGTCATAACATTTTCATTATTTCGGCTGCACACATTTATATGTAAACAAATAAAAAATAATGTAGCTTCATTTTGTCGCTGTGATAATTACCGCTTTATGGTTACCCTTCATATATAGTCATCTGGGTAGCGGCACTGCCGTTGGAACAGACCTATTAGATTCGACTCGCCCATCTGTCAGCCACCTCACCCCTGGACTACAAAAGTAGTCACCTGCAATTATAAAGGCCTCTGGCGTCTACGAGCGATTCGTAAACGGAGAAGAAGATGGACTTTACTTCTCCGACGCTTGTGTTTCACATTAAAAATGCGAAGACTTGACCCTGGCACAAGTAATTCTTATGAAATCTTACACTCAAGTGCAGCGTTGAAACTGTACATAATTCTTTACGCATTCCTCGTTTTCTGTGCGGAGCAAAAGCCATAACAATAAGAAGGTTTCGATTTGGACGGTCGAGAGTCAGATTGAGATGACTGCACTCTGACATGCGACGGCAGGATGGAGAGGTTCTCTTGCGAGGGCACGCACGATCGTTAACAGGAACGAGTAGCGGGTGCTGTGGAACTATAGCCTGGACAAAGTTCTGTATATCCCCTGCTCTACGTACCATACAATACTGATGTAGAGCATAGGTCACGGAACCTCTGTCACGGCGGGCCGGATAACTCGAAATTACGTGCGCTAGCCGCATCATCATTCTGTATAAAACTTGCAAACCAAAATAAAAGCTCTGGGAAAAAAGACGAGAAACCAAGTTCAGTGTTCCGTGTTAGTAATGAGGGGCGGCACAGAAACAAGGACAACCAGTATATTTATTTACTCAAATAAATTACATAAGGAGACGTTAGCAAAAAGATAGTTATATCAGAGCTTGTGGGAGCATATTCGAATCTCACAAACTGAACAGTAAAAGTACGTTTGTGAGATTTTTGAAACTGACTTTTGGCTTTCAAGATACTATCAATGCTTCCTGCATCTAATGAACAGAATTGTTTTCAAATGCTCATTGGTCTGTCTCTTTCGATGTGATGACTTTAAAACACCTCACTGTCGAAAACGTTTGCTAGGACATACTTTGGTGTCAATATCAGCAGCAAATTTCTTTAGTTTAAGAAACTCAGCTTTGGGTAAGCAGCGGTAAAATTCAGTAGTTTTCCTTCTCTGTTTTTCTCTTTCAAGAAATCATTTGTTTGCAAACCAAACAGCTCCAACTATACTTCAACTGCCACACCAAGGTTACAATCAAATGGATTTTGGAACAGAAGAACGCCACTCTCACTTCTGTCAAGACCTGAAAATCTCTCCAAAAAGATGCTTCAAGGACCGCACGACTTCTTTTTCGAAAAATCTTGGTTGATATCTTTTGAGGATTGTAGCACAAAACTTTTTCAAACACTTAACACGAGAAAAGTTTTCTCCTTCCAGTTTTGCTACAATCATAGCTTTCTTCGAAATCCTTCGATGTTTCTTTGTAGATCAAAAGACGAGTTTATCCTTTCCCTGAAGTTTCAAATTCAGTACGTTCACGTTGCGTGTGACGTCGACCAAAAATGGCAACTGTCAGCTAACTAGAATCTGACAGCTGTAGATCAGCTCTGTTTCTTCCGTGATAATAATACCTGTTTTGTTTCGAAGCTCGTAAACTCGAAGCAGGACATAACCTCAGCTGAGCCACCTCACTACTTCACTACTGTGTGACAAGGCGAGTCACTGAGATCTGAATTAATATCTTCAAGTAAAACCTAAAGACTTGTTTCAGTACAAAATAAAGATCTTAATCTTTTCCATGGAACGCTTGCTGATGTACAATGCAAGGTATTAACAGGGCGCCCGGACTTCGTAAATCCTACTGAGTCCTCATCAACGAACACAGTAGGCCCAAATTTAAGGCACGTAACAAGAGGTCTCCGCATGCATGAAAATCTAGAATTCTAAATATAATAATCAAATTTAAATTGTACACAATGTGGCGTGTTCGATACAGAACAATGACATACGCAGTCTAATTAGATATTAAGACAATTTTGTGAAAAATGCATTACGTTTAGCAACAGCGAGAATCTCTTATGCAACGAAGGGCGGAAGGAAGATTAGGATTGAATGTCAAATCACCTTGAAAGTGATTTTAGCAAACTGACCAAATCCTGCAGCAAGATGATCAGTGAGTAAGCCGAAAACCACCCTCTATGACATTCAACGACCCCCCCACTGTGTGTGTGTGTGTGTGTGTGTGTGTGTGTGTGTGTGTGTGTGTGTGGTCGATTTGACATTTGACTATCTGTATCGAAGCATGCTGTTTTGGCGTTAAGAACCACTTACCAGTTCTTATCTATACTATACAGTTAAAGAGACTGCTATACCATATGCCGAGTATAATTACATAATAAACGGGGCTTTTATCTATGCGATAACACGTGACACCTAAGGTATCGGGTACTTCAAATTGTTGCATTTTGCTTCGTAATTCACAGCTGTCACCTTCTAGATAACCGGCATTATTTTATGGGGTAAAAACTAAACAAAATGTATGTATCCTGTATATCATGAAAAGAAGACTAACATCAGATATTACAATGAGACCACTAATCTCTGCACCAAGTGAGAGACAAATGGATTGCTGCTTAAATGGTAACTGTATACAGTTACGGGTTCTTGAAAGTTCCGTAAATATCCTTTTACCAGTGAGGTTTCTTTCTTAATGTTTTCCGGTTTAGATTATTCAAGTTTTACGTAATTCTACAAAATTGTTTTACAGATAAAGTGTTCATTTCTAATTATTATTCCTAGTTCTTTCAGTGTTCGCAGATCAATGTAACATTGATTCCACAACACTTATTGTCTGGACTGAATTTCTCAGTCTGAAGAGTCTTGTGAGTTTTATCCAACAGTAAATCTATGCAATCATTTCGTATATCTTCATGCATGGTAGTACGAGAGCTGGGTAAACATTTATATGGCAGTTAGTGAATGACTACTTTTGAGGACAAAATCTATTTTCCATGTACTTATTCCACATTACGTTCCTGTCGCTCGTCCAAATTTTTTCCACTGAAACATTTATGCTGCTAAGAATCTGGAAGGCCTGTAAGAACAATTACAGATGTCAATCTCCGCATTGGAGCCAAAACGTATTTCAGTCACATGTCGTTAGAAATGGAAGAAATTGGGGAGCAGAAGGCTCCAAATCTGATGAACTGCGTGTTTGTTCAAGCAATCAGCAGTTAGAATCCCTTAACTTTTCCACAGCCAGAGGGCCAATGTGGTCCGACGTCCTGTCCTTGGGATTTTGGATATGTATGACATTCTTTTTTTAATATATTTTTTTTAATTTTCTGACCTGGGTCTTGTTTCCGATAAAAACGCTGTATAATCATCATCTTATTTACTCTAGACAAGTGACGGAAATGGATGACCAGTCTCACCTTTTTTTAAAGAAACCAACCGAAAATTCACCTCAATCGATTAAGGTAACACGTAAAATCAGAAGACAGAACTGGGATTTGAACCCTGTTTGTCCCGAATGCACGTTCTGTATCTTAGTCATTGCGCCACCTTCCTCGTTCTGCACTGGAGCCATGATTGAAATTGGACAGCAGCAGTATGTGTACGGTGACTGTACAAAAATACGGGAAAACCGCGAGAAAAGCATGCTTGAACATAAATGCTGATGTTTGCCAAGCCTGCAGAGTGTGGCGTGGTGTTGTGTTGTATTTGATTTGATCGCGAGCAGCACCCGTGCAATGTCCCTAATCCGTTGCAAGTGTCAATCATGGTCAGAATAGCGTTCTGTGTAATTGTAAGTGCTTTATGTCGAAGCTAAGTGATTTCGAACGTGGGAAAATTGTTCCTGCTCGTACGGTGGGTGCTTCAATAACCAACGGAGCCGAAGATTTACACCGCATACAGCGAAAGCGGAAAAAAATCTTCATCCTCTAAGTCATAACTCGGACGAAAGAGTTTGTTGAGCGATCTGATAGATGCTTATTTAAGGGGATTGTGACGCAAAATAAAAGGACGGCAGCTACAAGAGTCACAGCAGAACTGAATGCTGCATTCGCCAACTGAAGTTCCAAAAACAACACACCAGTTGTGCAAATGCTCGTATCAGGAAAATGAGGAGCCGTAGCCATAAAACCTGGTCTATGAAGCAGTGGAAGAAAGTCATTTGGTCGGATGAGTCACGTTTCACACACGTCCCAAGAGAGGAATATGGCGGGGGTTCCATGACGATGTGGGAACCCATAACGTGGTATTTCAGTGAGGTCCATGGATACTGGGCAAACTCGCATTATTGCCAAGGATTGTGTGCCCATTGTGGCTGGTAAGGGCGTTACTATATTACATCCCTTTGTTCCCCAAATCATGCTGTGTTCCAAGACGACAGTGCTCCTCCTCGCACATATCGCCTTGTGCAGAACTGGTTTTGTGTGCAGGGCTAATTTTCGCACGTCCCCTGGCCACCACAGTTACCATATCTCAATATTATTTTTGAGCCTTTGTCGTCCACTGTGGAGAGAAGTGCGCGTGATCGCCATCCACCTCCCTATATATTTTCTGGAATTGCCACTAGTTCGCGGGAAGAATGGCATAAGATACCCTTTAAAACCTAGCAGGACCAGTGTTTATCAATGTCGAGACGACTGGGAGCTGTTTCAAATGCCAGCTGTGTTCCTACATCGTATTAAGCAAGATAATGTGTTTTTTGTTTTTCCATACTTTGTCCTACCCCTGTAGGTCTGACCTGTCAAACCGTTATCTTGATACACTTTCGTAGCCTCCGAGGCATTAACTCTTATTTATACAGCAAATTCTACTAAGGTATGACATTTGTCATTTCTCGTGTATTCTGAGTTATGCATTTAAGAATCGTTCGTTAGTTTTGTCCTACTTTAGCATTAAAATCCCATCATAAGTTCGTGGTTTTTGCTGTCATTTATCACTTTCTGTAACTTTTCATAGACGTCTTCCATCTCGGACGCTAACAGCTACGTATCTTAAATGCCTACGCATATAAACTTGGGAAACTTTTTACAATCTTAGGGCCGAAATTTTCATTCATCTTTCACAGATGTTTAATTTTGCCTACGCCGGATTCATGCGCGCGCGCACACACACACACACACACACACACACACACACAGAGAGAGAGAGAGAGAGAGAGAGAGAGAGAGAGAGAGAGCGAGGCGCGCAAGACGCCTTTTGTAGATGTGTAGTCGTCATCTCTATTCTGCGTATATTCTGTTATTAACGAACGAGTGAGCTGCTTGAAAGACAACCTTATTGAGGGGAAAAAAAAAAAATCATCAGCTTAACAACTTGCGCGAACATAACTTTTAGTTTCGAAGCTTAAGTTACATTTCACCCCAAGGTGCTACTGTTATTTGTCTAGAAGACTGGCGTCTTGAAAAACCGGATAAAACTGTTTCAGATCCCCTATACGGATCTAGAGTGTAGCATGTACTGAGGTGAAACATGGACGATGAACAATAGAAAGACGAGAACAGAATCATTTCAAATGTGGTGCTACAGAAAAATGCTCAAGATCAGATCAGTAGATCGAATGACTAACGAGGTGGTACTAAGTCGAAATACGGAAAAAATTATGACGACCAGACATGTGGAAAGGATCGGTTGATAGGGAATATCCTTTAAAAACTGTAAAGGGGGACGAAAGCATAACTAAAGCAACCACATTCAAATGATACGCACAGATGAAGACTGTACAAGATACATTGGCTGGGAGAGCTGCACCAAGCAAAACTTCAGACTGAAAACAACACCCTAATAGACAAGTTCTGTATCTTGTCTAGTTAAACTACAGAGCTTGAATGAATCCTAACTAGCTCAGACTACTTTCTTGTTTCGCAGTAGTTAAACGCATTTCCCAGGCCAATTTTAATGTCGTTTCATCCACGTGCTGCTACATCAACCGTTTCTTACAGCGGAAGTACGGATATCAATGATTTCCTTAACTGAGTTGGGGAAACAACATCTTTCCCTGCTTCTGCCTTCATCTACTAGCTGATTTTACGAAAAAATGGATGAAGCCGAGTTTTAAAGAAACAGAGCTATTAATTATTTTGAAAGTCGTTACACAGAAACCTTCGCTCTTTGTCGTACTACAGCAGCAGCAGCAGCTGTTGCTTTAGACACTAATTCAGCGACTGCAATGCCTTGTGTGCTGAAACGGACGCGAGGGAATTACAGGGGGGAACGGCGCGAACAGGACAGTGGCGCAACTTCCTAATTCTGTGCAGCATGCAGGACGCGGCCCCTGCTTCAGCCGATCTGCATTCCCTTTGCTCCACTGCCGCTGATTATCGTAGCTCGGCATACGCACGTATTTGCCTACAACTCTCGAAGTTCCTGAACTACCCTCTGGTAGGTTCAGCGACGAGTACTACAAAAAATTAAATCGTGCTATTCTTTGATCACAAGGAAAACAATCTAAATTTCAGAATTTTAAAAAGTTTACTGAACATCGGTAAACCACCGATTCTTTAAAGAATCTAATTCCCATGTACAAAAACTTCTGATTACTTTACAAATGAGTTAACGTGTTCAATACTATAAGTTAAGCACTTAAGCGAGGAAAAAAGTTTGGAAAAGGTTTGAAATTGTGTGTTAAGTTCGTTGGAAGCTGCCAAGTTCTCCGATTATAAAACACTGGATGAGTATAGACTGGGTAATTTGCGCCCGTTTCAAGCATAATCTAGTTTTTCACGTATCTACACGTTTGTAAGGTCATATCTCCAGAACTGCATGTTGTAGAATGACTTAATTTTGTACGTACATTAAGTGGTTTATGTGGATACTGTCAGAAAAATATGTTGCTAACAGAAAAGTAATAAATTAAAACGTTATGTCAGATTCTGAAGTTTTACTTTATGCAAAGCGAAAATTTATAACTTTTTCCCTTCCGTCTTTTTTTGAGTTGTGTCTGTGACTTGCAACAAAGTTTTTCTCACTAAGTGCTCTCATGTTCAAATACTGGAAGAATATAATATGGATATATGCACGTGGCCAGTTATGCTGCCACAAGACATATACACAGTTTCTAACTGTAATACTTGTCTTCTTGTGTTAGGGTTTAACGCAAGACTATAACTCTTAATGAATACATTATGACAAAGCTGAAGAAATTTCGAAAAGGTGAGAATTTGAGGAGATGGGATCTGAATAAACTGAAAGAACCAGAGGTTTTACAGAGCTTAAGAGAGAGCATTAGGGAACGATTGACAAGAATGGGGGAAAGAAATACGGTAGAAGAAGAATGGGTACCTTTGCGAGATGACACAGTGAAGGTAGCAGAGGATCAAGTAGGTAAGAGGATGAGGGCTAATAGAAATTCTTGGGTAACAGAAGAATTATTGAATTTAATTGATGAAAGAAGAAAATACAAAAATGCAGTAAATGAAGCAGGCAAAAAGGAATACAAACGTCTCAAAAATGAGATCGAGAGGAAGTGCAAAATGGCAAAGCAGGGATGGCTAAAAGACAAATGTAAGGAAATTTAAAGAGACCTTTGGAGAAAAGAGAACCACTTGCATGAATATCAAGAGCTCAGATGGATACCCAGTTCTGAGCAAAGAAGAGAAAGCAGAAATGTGGAAGGAGTATATAGAGGGTCTATACAAGGACGATTTACTTGAGGACAATATTATAGAAATTTAAGACAATGTAGATGAAGTTGAAATAGGAGCTATGATACTGGGTCAAGAGTTTGACAGAGCATAAGGCCTCGGGAATAGACAACATTCCATTAGAACTACTGACAGGCTTGGGAAAGCCAGGCCTAACAAAACTCTACCATCTAGTGAGAAGGATGTATGCGACAGACGAAATACCCTCAGACTTCAAGAAGAATATAATAATTCCAATCCCAAAGAAAGCAGGTGTTGACAGATGTGAAAATTACTGAACTATCAGTTTAATAAGTTACAGCTACAAAATACTAACGCGAATTCTTTACAGACGAATGGAAAAACTGGTAGAAGCCGACCTCGGGGAAGATCAGTTTGGATTCCGTAGAAATATTGGAACACGTGAGGCAATACTGACCCTACGACTTACCTTAGAAAATAGATTAAGGAAAGACAAACCTACGTTTCTAGCATTTGCAGACTAAGAGAAAGCTTTTGACAATGTTGACTGGAATACTCTCTTCCAAATTCTAAAGGTAGCAGGGGTAAAATACAGGGAGCGAAAGGCTATTTACAATTTGTACAGAAACCAGATGGCAGTTCTAAGAGTCGAGGGACATGAAAGGGAAGCAGTGGTTGGGAAGGGAGTGAGATAGGGTTGTAGCCTCTCCCCGATGTTATTCAATCTGTATATTGAGCAAGCAGTAAAGGAAACAAAAGAAAAATTCGGAGTGGGTATTAAAATCCACGGAGAAGAAATAAAAACTTTAAGGTTCGCGGATGACGTAATTCTGTCAAACACAGCAAATGACCTGGAAGAGCAGCTGAACGGAATGGGCAGTGTCTCGAAAGGAGGGTATAAGATGAACATCAACAAAAGCAAAACGAGGATAATGGAATGTAGTCGAATTAAGTCGGGTAATACTGAAGGAATTAGATTAGGAAATGAGGCGCTTAAAGTAATAAATGGATTTTGCTATTTGGGGAGCAAAATAACTGATGATGGTCGAAGTAGATAGGACATAAAATGTAGACTGGCAACGGTAAGGAAGGCGTTTCTGAAGAAGAGAAATTTGGTAACCGACTATAGATTTAAGGGTCAGGAAGTCATTTCTGAAAGTATTTGTATGGAGTGTAGCCATGTATGGAAGTGAAACATGGACGATAAATAGTTTGGACAAGAAGAGAATAGAAGCTTTCGAAATGTGGTGCTACAGAAGAATGCTGAAGATTAGATGGGTAGATCATGCAACTAATAAGGAAGTACTGAATAGAATAGGGAGAAGGGGAATTTGTGGCACAACTTGACTAGAAGAAGGGATCGGTTGATAGGACACATTCTAAAGCATCTAGGGATCACCAATTTAGAATTGGAGGGCAGCGTGGAGGGTAAAAATTGTAGAGGGAGACCAAGGGATGAATACACTAAACAGATGCAGAACGATGTAGGCTGCAGTAGGTACCGGGAGATGAAGAAGCTTGCACAGGATAGAGTAGCACGGAGAGCTACATCAAACCAGTCTCAGGTCTGAAGACAACAACATTTTCAATTTTTAAATTCAGTCAATAATTACTAGACAAATATTGAAACTCTAATTTTTGTTGAGCCTAGAAACCGTTGACAGGCTGCATGCAGCTGGTACTCTGTTTCTTAGTAATCCCTGTATCTAATAGGCAATGTCCTGACTGACACCGCCCAGCGCAAACCGATAAGGATAGAAACGAAATTTGGAAATGGTGTGGATCTTATACTGTTGGCATCGTTTAAGAAGAGATAATCCGAAATTCCACTCCTATGGGGGTGAAACAGGGGATGAAAATCTTTGTGAAAGTATTTCGTTAGTAAGGGAATTTTGATGGTACAACTACGAAAACTGGAATTTACTTTCACACCCAGAAAATAGAAAAATACGAGCATTTTTGGAAATTCAGCCACTAAGGGGGTAAAATAGTGAGGAACAGTTGTTTTGAAAATAATTACTAAAGAACTTTCAAAGGATTTTTAGTGCTACATCTATGACGATTGGTATTTGACTTCTCGGTTGGAAAAAAAAGAAAGAAATACGTGTTTGAGAGTTTCTGGGAATTCAACCCCTAAGGGAGTGCAATACGGAATCAAAAATTTAAAGAAAATAATGCAATACATTAAAAAATTTTAAAGCTAAATTTATAAAAATTGATACTTCGATTTTCGGTTAGCTATAAAGAAATATTTGTTAGTGGATGAAAGTTGCTAAGGAAATACCTCCACAAGAACGCAAAAGGCATGATTAACAAAAACTTGACTCCAAGTATCAGAATCGCTTCTTGGTCAGTAGTTCATCCGGAGAAGACCATGCTTATATGGCCTTGATTAGCGTGAAAAGCTTAGAAGGTGTTGCAATTTGTAAAAATACAAATTCAATTAAATAAAAACAAAAATCTCTGCACGTCATACAGTCCACACGAGCGAAGCAGCGAACGGTCTGTAATAAGTAAGGAAATATGTTGCCGTACAAGAAATTTAGCTAACATTTAATTTTTCTGTAGACTTGGGTGAAAGTCTCTATCCTCGATAAAACTGATCTGATGTAGCACACTCATTTGCGATCGCGCCGCGGCAGCGATAAGGCCTGAGTGCAATATCCACAACATTTCTCATACTTCATAAACGGTTTGAGATATCGAAATGAGATTTTGGCAAAATATAGCAGGAAAATAGCATTTTGCCATATAGTTAGTATGCAAAACATTATCTACCGTGTTATTCTAGTAACCATAGAACTTATCGATGAAACAATGTAAATTTAAGTACTGTCGATAGCTGGTGAAATGAAAAATATTATGGGTTTTGGAACAAAAAAATGGTTCAAATGGCTCTGAGCACTATGGGACTCAACTGCTGTGGTCATCAGTCTCCTAGACTTAGAACTACTTAAACCTAACTAACCTAAGGACATCACACACATCCATGCCCAAGGCAGGGTTCGAACCTGCGACCGTAGCAGTCGCACGGTTCCGGACTGCGCGCCTAGAACAGCGAGACCACCGCGGCCCGGCGGTTTTGGAAGAACATAAGACTTTACCCGTTTATTTTGTACCGAGGATGGGCTTTTACATAAACTGCTGACCTATCTTTTGCCCAGTTCCTCACTTAATAAACCACTGTTACAAAATTATCTCGCAATTGGGTCTGCACAAAATGTTAGTGAGGCGACATTGCGTAAACTCCGCTGTGGTTTGGGAAGAGAAGCAAATTTTAACGTAGCAATACGAGTAATGTGTTGGTTTTTCCTCGAAATTCGCCACGCATGACGCTTCTCTGAAAGTTACAAAGAAACCAGGCAAAAATAAATAGCGGCTTTTGTTGCATTTTCAGTGGACATCTTTTTTTGATACTAACCAAAGCGTAAGCGACAGATCTTTTTGAATGGTCACCATGCAAGAGAGGGTGTGAAGGAGCTCCAATCAATATTTACAAAAGACACTTCTCCTCCAGGTCTCAGCATTTTCCCTCCAACGCCTGGTTGCAAACCCCCCCCCCCCCCCCCCCCCCGACTACCGCTATACCCACGTGTGGCCTTCCAACTGCGCATGTACCGGCCACGTTATTTTGCGCAGACTGCATCACAGCACGATGGAAAAGTCCTCACCTGAACCAACTCGCAGTGATTCATTGAAGTTAAATTACTTTTGCAGATAGCCTTTGATCTCAATTACGATACAATCTTTTGTAAGAAGTTAATTATGTATTGATAAAAGCTATCTTCTCCAAGTTGGAAACTGATCCAAAAGCAGTTTTTTTTTAAATAAAAAAATCAAAGAGATCGACTTTTAGCTTTGCTGGGATCATTTCTACACCTACATGTGAATACCAGTTCCATAAGTGAGTGGCGGAGAGTACTTCTGATAGGCTGCCTGCTTTTATGTTGCTGGTATTCTTATTTGCCATTGCAGTTGAGAGATTTATGGACAGTAGAATTCAAGTAATATGTGGATTTGGTGTTAGCAGGCGTTCTTTTTCTGTAATGTTGCTCTTTCCAAAGAGCTGCTTTAGCTGTTTTTAACACAGCTGCAAGCACAGTGTGCCAACGCTGGACCCACTACACAGGTCACAAACAACATTTGTCCTTCAGTAGTATATTTCATTTTCCGACGGCGCCAATCGACACACACATTTTGATTCTTTTTCCATCAGTTCTGTCCACAGAGTTAGGTTTTCTTCGCTGATATTGACATAAAATTGATATTACATATTTGTTATTGACAATTTTAATCATGGTGCACTCTTGGAACTTATATGTACATCCTTTTTAACTCTTTTACACTAATCTGAATATTACCGTTACTTATCGAAACTAGTTACCGAAATATTGAGAAATTCTTGTGAGCAAATTATGGTGTAAGTACTGCAATTTCACTTCAGACCACTCTAGACTAAAAAAAATTCTAAATATATCAGCATAAAACATATTCCGCAATTCTACAATGGGATGGCAGAAGCGTTAAGACCTCTAATTACGTGCAACGTTCCTGCAACCCTTTTAGAAAACGGGAATGTCCTGTACGCTTTTTCCCAAACACTTCAGTGTCCTATGATAGAAAGTTTGTTAGCTAGTTAGAAAGGCTGTTAGTCGTTTCATGTATATGGTGTCCCACAAAAAGAATGAAATTTTTAATTTAACAATAAAACATGTAAATACCTCAAAATTCCTAATATTATTATGGCAATATGAAACACAAAGACTGCGATTAAACGTGAAACAAAATACAAGGCAAATGTCCACTATAATTTCGTCTGCACACATCCACTCTGTGGACAAGATTTTTGATGACTATATACCAAAGTCCCGGCTGAATTTGACAAATGACACGTCTAATTTCTGTCTTGAGTTAATTTAACAATAAAACATGTAAAAATATCATTGTTTCAACGGCAGTGTGGTAGGTTGCTCCATCCTGTTGGAACCACGTGTGTGCCAAAATTCTTGCAATTGTCGTAGATTGTTCATATAAAAACACGATTTGACATACACCCCACTCCCCACAAAAAAAGTCACATGCTATCAAATCACACGATCTCGGTGGCCAGTTCTGATCGCCATAGCAAGCGAAGACGAGCAGGGCATCTTTCTCTCAGTACGTGCTTTGCAGAGTATTCACCGTACTTGAAATGCACTTTCAAAATCTGGATGCATTGATCCATCGTGTATAGCTCTGCGGATAATGACAGTAGGTAATCGCAATATCAACAGATTACAGTTGCAAATGTCGGGTCCGGCAACCTAACATAGGCGCTAAATTTAAAAATTTCGTTCTTTGTGGGACAACCTTTATTTAAGTTTCCACGATAACTTATCCAAATGTTTTCAATTTTTTGGTGACTTAGTGTACACCTACAAGAGATCTACACTGAAATAGAGCAGTTATCTACACGCCACAAGCTCTCACTGATGAGTCGTCGAAAATAGACCACGTATATTTTACGCTTATGTGTGGGGCTATACCTGCTCCTGTTAATATTAACATTATTATACAATTAGCAGTGTTTATACACTAAACTAGTATCTAGTGTAGCGGAACCCACAACTCGTTAGCTGAATCAGTATCTCATCCCCCGTTAGCATTAACGACCGATGAGCTGTTACTGCAGCAATACTGATTGGTTGTAGGCGACTTCCCACGCTTCCCTGAGCAAAACTGACAGCTTCTGTTTATAGTGACAATGGGCGTCCAACCACAGAATCAGAACAATTACCAAATCGTGAATGATTGACTCCCCACTATTATCGAACCCTGACGAATACACGACAAAAACCTAAAAAAAAAGTAATGAAGCGGATTGACACAGCACTGTGAACAGCATCAGTCTTATCAATACCTTAATGATAGCCAGACGCCGTTTTCCCTTCTAACGACGCCCATTCTTATAAATGACAAGCTCTAATTTGTGGATGATCTACGGTATTAAGGGGAGGTTTACTATCTTTTGGTTTAAAAATCGATTTTTAAAATTGCATTTTTGGGTCCATAAAAGTGTTTAGAATCCACATCTGAAACTGTTTTTCCGAATACGGAACGGAAATGTTTGTTATTCGCGAAAAAAAAAAGCACCTGCCTGAAATCGGCCTTTTTTATGCGCCGGTTTTTCTTTTTTTGTTTCGGAGGACGAGTTATTGTACCGATGCTTGGGAGGAAACACACTAAATTCAAATGAAAGTCTGAACGCGAGTGTTTGGCAATTAGCCCCCAAGCATTTGCATTCTGGTGCGAAGACTGGAGATTTAGACTTTCCTGGCAGTGAGCAGCTTCAACGCAGGGTATTCAGCAATTCTGAAGACCATGACAACGATGGACGTCACCCTGTGACACTATTCAAAGCAGTTCGTCAAGCATTCGGAGGACCACCGGATTCGAGCGACCGAAAACCGGCGGAACGAGCGGCTCTGAAGCAGCGCAGGATGGCCCAGATCGAGCAGAACCCCCTCTACAAGAAAGAGGAAGAATTAGTTTATGGATCCAGAATAGCTGAGTGAACGTACGTTGTATAATATTGCATTTATATGTAGTCAAAACTTCAAATCCGTTTTTCTCGAAATGACTTTATTGCGCGATATGGTAACTTCAAATCTACTGAACCGCTTGGCATGATTCTTTGTTTCCGACGAAGTTAACTAAATTGTCTAGGAGTCGTACCACTTTTATTCCGATCCATCAACTATAAATATTTTTACTTGGCCGACGAAGTCGAAAAATCGATGAAAAAATCCTATTTTTCAAATGGCCGCCATATTGTTTCCTACGGTCCAAATAACTTAAGCGAAGTACAACTCCCAAAGAATCTTATGTACTTCGCTAACGTCAAATCAATTTTGATTTCAGACGAGCCGGTGACCTGTGCAATACCGCGCTTGGAGGTGTACATCGAAATTTTGTTTCGTTCCGACGGCACTTCCGCCTTTGCTTTCGACATTTCCGGTCGAAAAAATTCCTGTTTGTAGATGAAATATCAATAAACATTTTGACCATAGTTGACACTGATATCTATAACGCATCTCGAGAAAAGAATTCTCATAGAACATGCTTTTTTCGGGCCAAAGATAGTAAACATACTGTAGAACAACCAGAGTTTGGTGCTTTTCATTTCCAGTTATGAAACTGTTCTATCAAGAAACGACGGAAGACTGCGCTAACATTATGCTTGTCTTGTTTCATAGGAAGTCTAAGACCAATCGCATATCCGTTACGATAATCCCCAGCACGACTTTTGTCAACTGTGCTGAAGTTTGTCGAAGGCTTTGTGAAAGCTAAAGACACACACTTAAGTGTCACAAGGGGTGACCCGGCAGTATGGAAAGCAGTTAACAGCAGTAAGTATCAATCTGGAGAGCTCAGTGACTTCGAATGTGGGTTAGTCATTGCATGTCACCTGAGAAATTCATCACAAACATTTAAACCCTTCTGAAGCTGCCCACAGCAACTATTCGTGATGTGTTTGATAAGTGGAAACGTGAAAGAACAACTACAGCTTAATCAAGATCAGGCAGACCTCTTATACTGACTGAATGACAAAAACCAACGAGCATTCCGGAAGGTGGCTGTAAAAAAAAGGAAAAAAAAGAAAAAACCTCATGAAATCTGTGGAAGCATATCTCGTGAGTTTCAAAGCGCTACCAACGGTCTAGCTAGCACCAAGACTGTGCGCGGGAGTTACAGAGACAGGAGTACAAGTACAAAGACCGAGCAGCTTTTCAAAGCCATGTATTTCTGTAGCCGATGCTGAGCGACCCTTGAGGTAGTGTAAACAGCGATCCGACTCACCAGATACTCTGTGGCTGCAATTGTTTTCAGGGACTGAAAACCGACCATGCAATCAAACGATTCCGGATATGTTCGTCTGTAGATATGCATTATATTACATTTATGGTAGGGTCGGCTGCAAACTTTTTATCTGCTCGTGTTTCTGAATTTCGTGACACTTTTCTAACAATGTTGTCACCTACTTGCCACCGAATAACCACAGAGCTGTAGACATCCATCGGGTTATTTACAAAGGATGATTTTTCTAAACGGGGGATGACTGTAAGAAACTGTACTTGAGAGACAAAGGACCAAAAACTGTCATATGGTCATACAGCCAGAAATGCCTTCCAATGGAGATACAGATACACCCACTTAAAGGTGGAGATACAAAATCTTTGACAGTGACAAGAGAACACACCAGGCAAGCGCAATTTTCTGTCTGTACTAGTGTGCAGATATGCCTCTCTCTCTCTCAAACACACACACACACACACACACACACACACACACACACACACACACACAATGAGGCCGCGCCGGTGCTGAAAATATCAGTACAGAGAAAACATTCCCAGTTGCCTTATGTGCTCTCATGTATGCTCTCAGTCAGCGAAACTTACACTGTCAAAGATATTTTATCTACACTTTCATCTGCGTGTACCTACATCGAAACGTATGTTCCGCCATATGCCCATATGCTCATAATCTTCTCAGGGTCGATTCCTGCAGTTAGTCCCCGCTTAGCAAAATAACCCTGTATACGCCGTGAATACTGCCGCCAGTATCACACTACCTCGAGGTACACCACATATTCCTTGCCTTTCTGACGATGCCTTTTTACCGAGGACAATACACTTAGTTGTGTTTTCGAGATGGTGTTTACTCTCATTTCTTTTGGATATTCCATATGAATGCGTATTTTGTTTACGAATCAGTGATGCGGAACTGTATCCAATTCTCTCTGAAAGTTAAAAAAAAAAAACAAAAAACAAAAAAAAAAAAACAGGCCAACATCATAAACTCTGAACTACCGACCCAACAGATAGATGTGGCTATGGGAACGCTACTATGATCGTTTGCGAGTCCAGGGTACCCATTTACTCATGCTCCCACACCGGTGATCTTCCGTAACAACAACAACAAAAATGGTTCAAATGGCACTGAGCGCTATGGGACTTAACATCTGAGGTAATCAATCCCCTAGAGCTTATAACTAGTTGGACCTAATTAACCTAAGGACATCACACACATCCATGACCGAGGCAGGATTCGAACATGCGACCGTGGTGGTTGCGCGGTTCCAGACTGAAGCGCCTAGAACCACTCGGGCACATCTGCCGGCGTTCCGAAACAGTAGTAGTTACATACAACGAAGATGTTTATTACTTCACATCACAAAAGACGCAGATACAACTTTTTAATTCCTCAGTGACAATTAACCACAGACTAGATAGCTGTATTATAAAGATTATGGATTACGACATTTTCATCACATAATATCCGCTCTGGTGTAATTACGCTGTGGCGTGTGGCATACGTTTTCAAATAGAATATGGACATTAGTTTGAGTCAGTATTATTTTTTGGGTATAAGTTTTGGCAAATCTGTAGAACAATCCAAAGTCTAGGTTAGGCCAAAAGGAGACAGCTTGATGGTAAGTTCGCGGAGGCAACTAATATGTTGCATGAGAGAAGGTAAAATTGTTATGGTTAAGCATGTTACATTCGAAGAGTCACTGACGCCCACTATTTTGGTGACTGTGGTAACTCGCGGAACGGTGAGCATTTAATCTGAGAAAATTACAGTGACATAACTATTCAAGCTGCATGTGCAAGGCATCAGTATCCCAGTCTACACAATTCCTGAGGAGGAAGAATATTCAACATTTCAGTAGCCCACCACCAGTTACCTATGTGCAGGAAACAAGACATTACTTTATAAATCCCCACACACAGATCTCTCAAACCATGTCACTTGTTACAAATGCAAAATTCATTAATATTTACATCTATATTTCTTTCTTGCGTTTTAGCATTTCCTTTTACGCTAAAAGCCATATTGTATACCCCCTACCTCTTGCATTTTTCGTAGTTTGTGTAGTGTGCATCAAAATACTCATCTAAAACTCTGAATTTATTTTGCAATTTTAATTTTTATGGCGAAAGGTTCGTCAAATATGGCAAAATGTGTTATATATAGCGCGAACATAAACATTAGGTAAATGAACAGGACAATCTATTACCACAAACTTTACTTAGGATCCATATTCGTTGGCTTCGTCAGCTCTCAACCAAAAGTATCACCTCCCACCCTGGCCCACAATTCGGACTAGGCTACACATCAGTCTGTCACCGCAACCAACTTCAGTAGTGAGGTCCAATACCGCACGCTTCAATTCATCACAGTTTCATTTAAATCGGGAAACTGAGTTCGTACGAATCTCAATCTAACACTTGCCTTTCAGCAACGGTATTCATTTGCAGCTGCAAACTTTCCGAGCGAATTTTCAAACTGTATGCATATATATTCAACAGAAAAAGATGCTTCGGAAACCTGAACGGCGTAACGTGTTTTATTAAGATGATGCTTTAATGAATCGGCGAGGGATCACGGTAGCGTGACCGTAGCAATATCTATCGGTTTATTCGATAGTTCCGCGTTCATAACGATGTTGGCTCCAGACACCCGTGTTAAAAAAAAACATTGTATCAATTTCATAATTTTATCTGCACTATCCACTGCCCTCTGGATCTCATGTTGACACAGAGCAAACTGGCTTTCGCACGAAACCATATTATTCGTGCAGAGATGGTACTCGATTTAAAAAAGGGGTCACAGACGAATACAATGTTCAGTAATTTACAACCGACAACGAGACAGACGTACTTCATACGTGCCTGGAAAGTAGACCTAGTAAAGGTGCGCTTCCAAATGCTGCCTAGTTATTTTTTACATTTCATGCAAAATACTTCTACGACCGATACAGCCATCTTCAAGTGATGTTAGATTTGTTACTATTGTGTACTCACTGTTAGTTGTTTGGAGACGCGGTGTCTCACACATTACACTGTGCATGAATGGCAGCGTAATGCCCGTTTGCGAGAAACATTTCCCAACAAAAGTGCTAATCACCATTAGCTGCTAGACATTTAGCTTGTAACATCACTACAGTTGTATAAGTACAATCTCATACGCTGTAGTCATCTCCGTGTCCTTTTCGTATGTAAAGAGAACAGTATTGCACCTCTATTGGGTAGTTCAGAACGCCTTGAAGGCTAATATTGACAATGACGATGGACCCTGCTGAAGCAGAACTACATAACAATGTAATGCGCTCGTCAGATCGTGTGAAAAGCTATTATAATTTGAATTTGGAGCTCACTGCCGAAGTGCCGTTTCCAGTCCCAAGTCTGCGTTAATATGCGTCCCCTGATTCGAGCCTGCTACGCTGGTGGTTTTGAAGGGGAGATACAGTGGAGCAACTGACGACGGCATGTTGCGGCAGGTCGTACGTTAGCCGCCGCACAATTTGAATAAATGTTTTATTCATAAGCTCGGCGGCCACCACTGCCACGTTTCCTTGACGCCTCGGACACCGAACCCGCACTTCCAAGCCTTTACTGGGCCTTAAGCGCATTACTCTGCGGGAGCTCAACGATCGATGATCGCGGTTCTGCCGTCTCTGCCCGAGAGCTTCGCAGGGACAATATCAACGTTGAGAAATCGTCAAGGCAGCTGTAATATCATATCCAAACTTTGCACTAGGCCGCTCGCCAACCAATGATATTCCAGCGTGGAAACTTCTCTTCAAAAAGTTCTGGGCAGCTCTAAAGGAGAACTGCAAACTAAACTGTTCACCAGCCCTCAGACACGTGAAACCCGTTAAACAGGCGTCAGCAAAGACACACTTATCGCTTTTGGTCGCGGCACGTTCTCACTGAACCTCACGATGACGCAATAGGATTACAGCATACTGTACATTATGCCCAAAGTACTCTTCTCCTATTTAGTGTGACACTTGCAATACACGCAGTACAGAAAACAAAAATTAATATCACAATAGCGCACAATACAAAAGGAAAGGCGGGAAACTTAATAAAACTCAACTGTCGTCTTTTGAGTAGCGTATTTACTTCGTCAAAGTACATCCCCATACACAGTGTCTTGGCTTCAACTGCCTGTCGCACGGTCTTCACTGCGGTACCAACGTGCTAGGAATACCTATCTGTGTTATCTGCTGATTTCAGTTGTATACTTCATCGCAATGAAATAACTTGTAACACGATGTTTGCACTATTATGTGAACGAACATAGTCTTGAAATAATCGTGTAAACAACAAATTGAGCTTATTTCATTGAAACAACAAATTGAGCTTAATTCATTGCGATGGCATATACAAAAGCAATTGACAAAATTCACAGATAAGGGTTTTTTGGTATGCTGACATCACAATGAAGGCCTTCGATAAGCAAGTAAAGCCATGATGCTGGGTTTCGAAATATAAATGCCGAAGTAAATAAGCTATTAGAAAGACATAAGGATTTAAGTTTCAGTTCATTTCACTGACTGATTTTTCAAGAATAGCTACTAGTGCTACCATGAAACGAACATCAAACTGAGATGCTAGGCGTGGCTGTATCAAAGGGGGTACCAGTACATATTCCCTCCGTCGACTTGGAAACGAAATCATCCACTAACCAGAGTATCCACTGTTTACCGGGGGATTCTAAAAAATTATACATAAATTAAC
Source organism: Schistocerca gregaria (assembly GCF_023897955.1). Classification (NCBI taxonomy): domain Eukaryota; kingdom Metazoa; phylum Arthropoda; class Insecta; order Orthoptera; family Acrididae; genus Schistocerca; species Schistocerca gregaria. The sequence continues at coordinate 347,282,831 of NC_064926.1, read as the reverse complement.
AATTGTAACGAGTATTCTACAGTATGGTTGACCTAGTTTAAAATTTAACAAGAAACAGCTTCCAGAGTAAACTAAATTCTAGTACTGGCCGTAGGATCATTGGCGATTAAGTAACCAATAAGTGGCAAATGCCAGCTCTTCCAAACGACATCACTTCCATTGCGCCACACTTTGGAAATCACAGGCGCTGCATAACAATTCGGCTTTTTGAGGAGGATTACTGACGTTTAGAATCCCTTATTACACTTGTAGACGTTAGTTCTGAATCCATGATGTTTGTTACGTTGTACTTTTTTCCTTTGAAATTATCGACCACTTTACTTTCGCTGGTGTACTGAAGTACCCATTTCTCAAATACATTCAAATTTGGGTGACTAGAGGAATTTTAATTTTCAAAACGAAAAGTAAAAAATGTGGAGGACAGGAATTGGTCTGTAAATGCAAATCTTTCTATCAAGTGTGACCGATATCTATTTTCATGTCATGACTGTGCAATATGAGGACCACATCCTGACTACGAAAACCACCGCCATCCCTAACACCATATCATACTTCCGTGGTGCCACTACACATGATAGCGTTCTCCAGGAAATCGCCAAACCCAAGCCCCTCTATAGGATTGCCAAATAGTATAGCGAACAATCACACCATATCACTCGTTTCCAGTGGCGCTGCTCTTTGTACTACCAAGCGTTTACAACATTGAATCCAGAAATTTGTGGTTTGTGAGCTAGTCGACCCTTGCATCCCAGACTTTTTAACTCCCCGTGCACAGTTATTGGCACAGTTGGACTGTTGGCAGTACTTCGGAACTCACGAGAGATTGCTTCTGCTGATTTCATGCCATTTTTCACAGCCACCCTCCACAATGTTCGATGGTCCCTGGTTGTCAGTAAATTAGGTCTATCTGGTCTTGGTTTAAGCTGTGGTTCTTCCTTCACTTTTACACTTCGCAATCACATCAACACTCGACTTCGGCAGCTTTCGAAGGGTTCAAGTGTCCCCGACGAGTCTGTACCTCAGGTGACACCTAATGACTGGCCCAAGTTCGAAGTCACTGAGCTCTGCTGACCAACCTATTCTGGAGTTACTGGTTCTCCACTGGCAACAGAGTACTCCTCGCCTCCTCTTATACTGTGGTTAATTCCGCTTTACATTGGGGGTGTCCGGATTCTTTTGATCTATAGTGTACAAAAGTGCATTTCGCCGTTGAAGTGCAGAACCTCCAGACTGGTATAGGGGATAGATCTTTAAAGTTCCTCGATTTACATGAAACATGTAATACCTGCACTGATAAGTGCTCTGGCACCATTAAGGAACGTATCAGTGAGACTCTAGACAACTGGTAATGAACCATGGGTGGCATTTAAAGTGTTCCTTCTACCGGAAGCACGCTGAACGACTGTACCGGATGTGGGATCGGCCTTGTGTGGCAACACAGGACGCACAGCAACTTTTCATTCAGTAGATGTGGCGGTAAGGTAACGCCTCCTATTGATGAGCAAACGTCCTCTGGATGTCACCAATGGACCATGACGGCACTGACAGTGCTGCGATCTTCCAACCTGATGTATCTTCAAATTGATTTATGTTCAGGGAGTGGCCTGTGTATGTCCCTAGAGGCGGGAGGGGGCAGCTGTCCCTTACTCTTAAGTCTATGCATTCAAAAAGCGTATGGCACCTTGTATTTATAAAAAGTAAAAACAGGAATTTTAGAGTTAGGCGATTTCCGTGTCCAGAACGGGTTCTTTACATACGAAAAATGTAAAAGCTGAAAAATAACATTCTTTTAGACTGCGCTGATTGAAGTCTTCGTGTGCGCCATTAAAACTGACGAATGTTATGGTGGACACATTCAGAAGAAAATATGTTAATGGACTTGGTTTACAAAAGAAAAGAAAATAATAATAATAATAATAATAACGAATTCAAGCAGATGATTCTCTGTATATCCATCTTTTCAGAGATGGTTCGAGACTTCGGCTGTTCAGTACAGAATGTCAAATCAAACAGCTTTCAGCGGTCTAAATTTCAAAATTGTTCGTTTATTGGGCTACCAGTCTAACAGTCGGCAGGTGATGTTTGAAGTGATCGCTGTCCCAAAAATCTACAGACACCAGTCTTGGAATGCTGGGCCCTAGTTTGACCACAACCGAGGTTGGAGTCTTCCTACACGTCGGGCAGGGGGCCTGAAGATGGCGCAATAAAATACCAATCCTGAAATTTAGATGGCTGAAAGGTATTTGATTTGACAATCAATGGCAGACGAGGCGGTTTGCTTTAGAAGTACCTTCTGCTACTATTTGCATACGGCTGTGAAACCTGCAAAATTAAGCTTTGGACAATAATACTGAGCATAAAACAAGGATCACGTTTTGTGAATGGTGTTACTTCGTTACTGGTAATTAAATGCGACAGTCGAAGTCACACCTTTATAATGCAGATAAAATATTCTACTTTCAACTTCACCACAGCATGTATTCAGTGCATACACTTCTCGCTGTTCAGAAGAACACGATAGAACTGCTAACGAAAATTTGCAGAGATATGGGTAGGCGTAACAATGGACAATACGTGATGTGGCGTATTACATGCATTTTGTGTGCCTTATCTGAACTCCGCCCCCATCCCTTCCTCACGCCTTCCCGAGGATTTAAGGAGCCTTTGACAGCGTTGTGCGGAATATACTCTGTGAAATTCTGAAGTATAGTAAGCTATGAAGAAAATCAAGGAAAATTTGGGGAGGAAATTAAAGCACAGGGAGAGAAAATTAAAACTTTCAGAACTTGTCGATGGCCCAATTCCCTCAGGAACGGCAAAGGTCTCTGATGAGCAGTATAATGGAATGGATAGTGTCTTCCAAAGAGATTCTAAGATCAACATCAACAAACGTAAAACAAGGGCAGAGAATTCGGTCTAATTAGTCATGTGATATGGAGGAAATTAAGATATGAGAGATTAAAAGTAGTCCATGAGTGTTGCTATCCGGGCAGCAAAATATCGATGGATTACGGGAAGAAGATACAAAATGCAGACTGGCAATAACTAGAGAAGTGTTCTGTGAAACAAATTTTGTTAATATACAATAAATTTAAATGCTAGGAAGTCTTTTATGAAAATAGATACTTTGAGCGTAGCTTTGTACGTAAGTGAGACGTGCAAAATAAGCAGTTCGGAAAAGAGAATAGAAGCTTTTGTGATGCGGTGCTATAGAAGAATGCTGAAGACTGGATGGGTCGATATAATAACAAATGAAATTGTTATTCGAATTGAGGCGAAAAATGTATGACAGAACTTTATTAAAGAAGGGATCCGGTTGATATGACACATACTAAGACATCAAAAAAATCGTAATTTAGGTAATGGAAGGAAGTGTGCTGAGGGGTAAAAATTGTAGATACTTGACTATAGTAAATGGATGTAGGCTGCAGTAGTTACACTGAACAGAGATGAAAAGGCTTGCACAGGATGCACAAGCGTGCTGAGCTGCAGCAAATCAGTGTAGACCACAAGAAGTTGAACAATGGCCATTTTATCATTAGTCCGACGTGTTGTGATCTTCGTATAGTTCCTATCAACAACACTTCAATCTTTCCACGCGTCAAAGTAAACCAGTGAAACGTGAGACCTATCGTGCGTTATCCTGGACATGTTCACCTGATTGCCAGTCGTGTGACTGACAGGAAAGACTGATATGGGGGAGTTTTCTGCTTAACCAGAGAGCTCATTGCGATGCACAAACACGCTGCCGGTTCCGCCGTCCTTGGCCTGGTGACAGCTCAGGCGGCTTTCGTGTGGCGTAACAGTCGCATTTCGTAATCCACGGAATAACTATCTAGGAACGCAGTAACCGACAAGTCTGTTTCTGAGTCTCAGCCACACAGAAATTCCACACGAACTTCAAGTTTTTATAAAATCTATTACGTGAAAAATGCCACGAATTTGAATCACTTGAAAAATGCCACTACTGTACGCTAACAAATGCCACAATTATATCCTTCGATGGCACCACTTTTTAACATTACCATGTCCGTGGATGAGGCATTAGCAACAATACAGCAGACGCGGACAATGAAAACTAACAGACATCAAGCTGTATAAGAACTAATCACCTTGAACTATCGTTAAAATACAACTACTTCTCATTCAATGACAAAAATTACAGGAGAACCATGGCCTTGCAGTGGGAGCCAGTAGATCAGAAACAAGTGCGAAAATATTTCTACATTACTTTGAACATTAAACCTTCAAGCGCAGAGGGGAACGAAGACGTCGCAAGCAAAGGTTCTACTGTTGTTGTTAATACCTATCTCTAAACATAGAGTTGCACTACAATAATTTTGGACCGCTCTATAGAGTGAGCACGTAAAATTCGCAATTAAAAATCATTTTGTTTGTAATTGGAAACAAACCGGCGCTTTCAAGTGACGGTGAGCGCAGCACGAAACATGTAATGGGCAACATTTATTTGGGCCGACCGCATCTGCACACGGCAAAAACAAAATTGAATGTGTGTGCTAAAACACCAGAGAAAAATCGCCAGACAACACTTTGGAGAGAGATCCCACAGATGCTTCAAGACCATTGATGGTTACTAGAAATAGAGGCACACTCAATACAGAACCCTGTTTGACATCACTCTCTTAGATAAGGGGAGAACTGTGTGAGGCACTAAGTGGACGCAGGAAATACGATAAGCCAAGTATTACTGGATAAAAATCAGGAGCAGACCCCCAGAGACCCCATTCGTGTAAGCTAGTGAAGATGTGGTGTCGCCATGTGTTGTCATAAGCCTTTTGCATGTCCAAGAAGATGGCTACAAGGTGTTGACATCAGACAACAGCTGTTTGGATAGCAGAATCTCCTCCTTGGAGGATTGTTTCTTATCTTTCCTCTCATTAGAGGATTTGGATGATGGCAACGGTTTCTCTGAATCAATTACAGGTAACTATGATGATCGTGAAGCCCTGTGACCAGCAGCCTATGGCTCCTTCAGCCATTACCTGGTGTTCAGTTGTAGACCGGCAGAAACCTTGGAAGTAAGTGTCCCAAGGGACCACTTCCTGGCGAAAGAAGCTGGCAGGCAGGCAAGTGGGGACCAATTCCCCAGTGGGTGGGAAGTAGATGGGGGGAAAGCAAAAAGAGGAGAGCCCCCAACCATCAAAGGAGGGGGGCACATGACACTGTTCTAGATATTGGGTGCAACCCTCTTATTTCTTCCTGGCCTCTTGGTAAGTTAATTTGTTGAGAGTCTTATATTCTTGTATTTTATTCTCTCTGGAAAACTGTGCAATCTGGCGAGCAGGGAGAATGGTGCATTCCACAGTTGATTCGTATGGGGGCAGAGGTACACGCATGTTTTGTCCGAAGTCTCTACAGATGGGCCTAGCATGGCAATGGGGAAGACGTGCCCAAACGTAAGAGGCACCACATGGGGTGGGGGGTGGGTGACGATCACATACGTTTTCACATTACATTGGCTTACCATCACCTTAGCCTTTGCAGGCAATGAATCGACTATTGTCCTTTGGCCCCCTATGGACACAATGTGCTAAGTGTACAGCCCATCACTCCAAGGTGACACGTAGCTTATCATCAGATTGTAAGAGGAAGTCTCGGTGGAGAACCATGCCCTGAATCATATTTAGAGTATTAGGGGAATCAGAGTCAATGGTATGCCATCAAGCTACCAATGCCCACGGCTGGACAGGAGACCAATTTTCATTTTAGAGATGGTTGTCACCTACCCAAACTTTTCTATGTTCTCCCCAAGGAATCCAAATCAGTACTGGTGCAAACCCAGTCCCGTGAAGAGGGGGGGGGGGGGGGGGAGGGGTTTGGAGTATTTCTCTGCTTGCTACTTAGCCTTACGTTCCTCCCATGGCCATAAGCAGGAGATAACTTCATCCGCTTGATTTGCGGTTCATCTGCCATGGTGCCAGCCACTACGAACTGTGGCTCTCCCCATGGGCGCCACCCAGCTTCAGCAACGGCTTTCTGGCTAGTAATCAATTGAGATGGAAAGGCACAAGGCTGGAGCAAACATACGATGGGCGATCTTCGCTGCACGATCGGCACTTCGGGAGAATTTTGAAAATTGGTGGCACGTCAAATCCAACAATGGGGACTAAGCAAATATTTGAAGAATAGTTGCTGAAAAATCCGAAAGTGGAAATTCGAGTTCCAAATCATAATCTAGCTCCAAGCAGGGTCTGCACCAAGAAAACCATCCGACGGAGAGGTAGAATGGGATAGCGGAAGTAAAGCTTGCAGCATGGAAAAGAAGTAGTGCTGCAAGGGCTGGAGCGCTGTGGTAGCCAAGCATGTACTCACAAAAAGAGAGTTGTGAGTCTCCTGGGGGATGGGGGGATCTGGATACCACTGTCTGGAATTCAGAGACTTCGAGAAGGTTTTGAACGAGTTCCAATAAAATCTGTACCGTCAGCCCTTGAGAAACAAGGCATTCATTCAAATTATGTTTGGTGTGTGTATAACATGTACGTCACGCTATGGCCAGAATTTATCAGGATCGAGACAAATACGAAACAAAGAGGAAAGAAGATTCCATATCACATAAAACTATTTTCAGCTATCTTCTTTTAATCCATAAACTAGAGAATCAAAGAAGAAATACTAAATATTATACTGAACGTTCCAGAACCCAACTAATGGAACAACTGAGAAAATTTGAGACGGCCGAAAATTAAATAGGATTAAAATTAGGTAAATTCACATACCAAAAGGAATCTAGTACAAGTTAGCAAAGAAATCATTACCAATTTCTAAGTTGTTATGTTTACTAATGTTGAAGATGACTGTATGGGCAGTAAAAAGGAGTAAAAATGGCCTGGAGTGGTTTCAGGGAACTAAACAGAACTTTCAACAAAGGTTGCAGTGTGTACAGAGCCGAACGTTTACTTTAAAGTATGAATTAGTCGTTCTGACTTACCGGAAGTGAGACGCAGTTTTTAAACAATTTTCGCATTATTAGCTCGGCGGTTTATGAAGAGACGCAAATTTGGTATTACTAGAAAGACAGGAGAGAAGACAACAAATAGACCTAGAAACAAACTAGGGTCGGACATTATTAGGGCTGCAAATTTGAATGAAATGAGGGTAGGCGGGACATGCAGGCGCGCAACAAAACAGTACATATAGTTACGTAGCCCCTTTCAGCATACAAAACCTAAGAAAAGACAGTAGCCGACGACCTACTCGAGGAATGGTAGACGACAATAGAAAATAAGCAGGTGCGACAGATTTAACTGTTTCATTAGCATAGCCCTGTTTACGATTATCAACTAGTGTCTTTTAGTATAACATATGAGTACCAGTTACGCGTAAATTTTAATGACTTTCAACTCTCCCTAATTTCAAAAACCATCACGTAAAAGTAAACTGCATATAGTGATTTTTAAACGTGAGATATAATTTACTGTTACAATATAAATGTTACTTTTTATTTGTGAGAGGTTATATTGTTTTCGGCAAAAGAATGATCTTCACTGACACAGGTGATACAGTGAGAGCCTTATCAAATTTAAACTTTCTTCTGAAACGATAGCATCATGTGAACTAGATAACTTGCTCTCAACTATAAGGATATTTCAGAAGCTTTGCAATTAACTTCTAGGGTTGATCACGTCATGGGGGAGCAGCTTTTGTTAATAGACCAAATATACGCTGTCTCTTCCCTGTGGCAATAGATTCCTTTTGTATTGGTTATGTCCCTGAGCGGCGGCAGGGTGTAGGCACTGTGGCGTGTGTGTTGCCTACAATCCAGTCATCTCCTTCGTATAACGAGGGGTAGGGTCCAGCAAAATTACAGTTCCCGATTCACTTCTAAAATTTCTTTCTCAGCTTATATATGCGAGGGTTGCTTGATAAGTCTGGTAAAAAAAAAGCAAGAATTTTTTTTTTTTTAAATCGCCTTACTTCTCTAGAGTGTCTCCTTTGAGGGATACGCCCTTGCTCCAACGATCCTCCAGGAGCTTCACCGTATCAGAACAATAGTTTCTGTGAAACTCTGCAAAATACTCGTTGACTGCAATTATCATTTCCTAATTTCACGAAAATATCTTCCCAGCAAGCAAAAGTTTCTAGTTTGGGAACAAGAGGAGGTCACTTAGGGTTAAGCCCAATCCATGCACTTTCGCCACTGTTATCGCTGATGAGTGGGATAGTGAATTCTCCTCGTGAAAGAGCGCATTTTTGTGTGTCAACCTTTGTCTTTCTCATCCAACGCAAGTTTCAAACCAGCCAACAACAAAGCATAATAGGGTCTACTTATGTTTCTAACTTCGTGGAAGTAATCTATGAGAATTATTCCCTGGGAATTCCTAAAAACAGCAGCCAACGCCTTGTCAGCTAACAAAATGATCTTCGCCTATTTCTGTGAATTTTCACCAGTATCTGTCCATTGTTTTGACTGTCTTATTGTGGCTGGTGTGTAATGATGGATCCAGGTTTCATCAAGTCACAAATCGGCGCGGAAAGTCTTAAGGATTACGATTAAACATGGTCACACATTGTGTTGGAAAGTTATGCCGGACGTGCTTTTGGTCGACTGTTAGGAATCGCGACACCCCACAGAGATTCTCCGTACAAGATATTATCCAGTCGCTCAGTTGAGACTGCATACAGTCTCAGCAGTGTCACGAATTTTTATCTGGCTGTCTTTCATTACCGCATGATATGTTTAGTCAATGGCTCCTATAGCGTCCCTAGCGAAATAATAATAATGAAATAATAACTTAGAAGATAGTATTTATAAAGAAGAGATATTTAAAAATTGGGTAATATACATTTTCTCATTTATCCGTATTATAATAATGTTTCTGTGTAAGTTTCGAATGCAAAGAAATATAACAAAATGATCTAAAGGGACAAGATACAGTCTTTTTTGTTAATTTTTTTGTCGTCTTCACTTCTCTTGTCTTTGTTGTGTGTAGACGGACATCTTGCGAGTGCTGGCAAATGTAAGCATATTTGTACTAATTAAGCAACTAATATATTGATTTAATATTATTGTTCACTTTTAATTTGTAAGAGGTGATCCCTATTTAATGTCCGCCTCCTTTGAAGTAACCTACATTCGAGTAATTTACAGTTCAACAATCACAGCGGCCGATGCAGCCAACGACGCCATTACGTGGCGATATTAACTTATAAAAATTAGCGGAAGCGAAATACTCGTCCGCTATTTACATAATACGTTGCAGAAAATACGTAGTTTTAAGGTTCTTATTTTCAGTAACACAGCCGAGAGCCAGAGCCATGACTCCGACTACAATGCAATTGTTAACGGTGGTAAGGAAAAATTCTCTCGAGCGTGTGTGGGCCGCAATTGAAATTAATAACTAAAGATTTTTGCTTTAAAGTGAACTGACCAGCCGAGGAAATTAATATGAAAAGTTTATTCCATTGTTCAACTTATATGCTCATGTCGGAAGATTTAGCGAGTCTAACGTTCATTAACGTAACAAATAATTTATACTGAAGATTGATATTGTTAAAAAAAAAGGAGAACTTCACAAAGGCATTTAATTGTAAATCAAAATTGAATGAAATACTTTTATTAAGGTCCACCACGTAAGTCGGCAACTATTATTATTATTATTATTATTAAATTACGACGGCCGACGGGCGCGAGACTCCCTTTTGGTGACCTCAGTTGGACGGTGCTTTTCCCATCACGTTAAAATTCATTAATCCGAAAGCACATTGCCTTCGATGGCGGTGCAGAGTCCGCGTGAACTTCATCCAATTATGTTTTGAGTTGTGCAGCAGCCCAAACCTTCAAATGAAAATGTTTAACAACAGCGCGAAACCAGGATTTTCTCCATTTTTATACGCAGCCAACACACTGAGCAACTGAGACAATATACTGCACGCTGTGCATTGTTGAAATTCTTTATACGATCCTTTGACTAATCAAGATTACCAACGACGACACAGCAAAAATGTTCCATTCTTTCACGGAAATTTATCACATATCAAACCACCTTCGTACTAAGTGTTTTCTTGTACAAAATCATTCGATCAGTTTACTGAGATAGGCAGCATGTGGCACACCTGGTTAATAGATTCTGTTAGTTTTATGAAATCTCGCAGCTAACAATCTGCCTTTAACAAAAGTTGTGTCGCGCTATCACCGATAGACGTTTGATGCACAGAACAACAACGACTACGTAATGACCGTCGACCTTCATTCAACGACCGAGAGCAGCAGCGTTTCCGTAGAGTTGTGAGTTCTAACAGACGAGCAAAGGCTCCATAATGGTGCGAGCTGTGTTTACATGAAATGGACTGGGTTCTATGGTCCAGCTGTACCGATCATTGACTGCAAACGGTTATGTTTGGCTAATTTGAGACCATCTGCAGCCGTTCATGGACTTCATGTTCACAAACAACGATGCGCCGTGTCAGCAGGCCACAATCGTTCCCAATTGGTTCTAACAACATTCTGTACAGTTCGCGCAAATGACTTGGCCACCGAGATCGCCCGGCGTGAGTCTCATTGAACATTTATGGGAAATAACCGAGAGGTCAATTTGTGCACAAACTCCTGAATCGACAAACCTTTCCCAATTATGGACGGCCATAGAGGAAGCATGGCTCAATGTTTCTGCACGATACTTTCACCAACTTGCTGAGTCCATGTCACGTCGAGCTGCTGAAATAATCCACGCAAAAGGTGGTCTGACACGATATTAGGAGGTATCCCGTAACTTGTGCCACCCCAGTCTTCCCTAGCTGCAGCTGTTTGATGGGCCAGTTAAAGATTCTCGTATTTCGTTGGTACACCACAAGGAACAGAAGGAAGTGTCATTACAACAGAAAAAGAAATACTTTCCGGCTCTTTAGCCATTATCAAAATTAGTGCAAAGATTTACTATAGTTGTTCGGTATAATTCCAAAACTAGAGTTTGAGCCCAGCACTGGCAGGACAATTGGAAAAATCTCTTCTGTTTTAACTTCGCTTGTATTTTATTCATTCTGTAGCCACGCTACCCAACACCACGAGGTGTAGTAGAAATCAAAGTCCCGCATGATTTTTCATAAATTAAAGTGTCCCACGCGATGTCGACGACTCTCGGACAAAGATTAACATCATTTACTCGTGCAATGGTCACACTGATAATCACAATGACTTATGTAGTTACTACTTGAGTAGAGATAGCTAACACGTCGGTTCCTAACACGTGCAACGGAACTGACTTCTCAATCTAAAGTTAGTTACATGTTCACATGCTTTGTATCTGTAGTGACACATTGCTTAACAGCATTTTTTTCTCTCAGAGACACGTACTATAAATGTAATCATCATCATCTTGATAATATCTTAAACGTTGGGTGTCATGATGATGATCTGCACTTTTCAGTGTTACATGTTGTCTATTTTCATAACTAATAATGTTTGTCTAAGTAGTACAGACATAACTGGAAGCAAAACAATTTGGCGCAGATTTAGCTATGGAAGTTTTGCGGGAGAGAATTGTGTCTTAATGCACCTCACGAAATGGAGCGTGTTTGTTCTGCTTTACGGCTCATTATCAGGGGCCGAGATTTATGTCTACAGCGTGAGAGGTCGATAGCCGACTTCCCTCCATGTCCCCATTATCTGTTATTTTAAAGGTATCTCTGGCCTTCGGTACCTGCCCGTTCCTTAGTACGTATTTTGTCAATCTGAGGCAATTACAGACGTTTTAGCAGTGACAAATGTATTTTTACACACACACACACACACACACACACACACACACACACAGACATACACACAGACAGAGACAGAGGGAGAGAGAGAGAGGGAGGGGGGGGGGGGGAGAGAGAGAGAGAGAGAGAGAGAGAGAGAGAGAGAGAGAGAGAGAGAGAGAGAGAGAGCGCTGGAAACAGGGATAATAGGGAAACATGAATATGGCAGACTTGTTCTTAGATCAGTGCTTCTTGGTCTATTATAATAACGCCAGATTCTTTTGAGTTTTTTGGCGTGCAGAAGTAAAATACTTCACGTCCTTATGGCAAAGTATACAACTGCGCTCATGAGTAAGGACTTTCAATTTTGCAAACACCTGCATATCTAACAGAGATATAATTTAGGCAGAGAATGAGTAATTACCTTGACGTCGTCCGAAGAAAAGAAAACGACTATACTGCAGGGGGAGATACACAAATGCCACAGTACAGAAACGCATAAAAAACCAGCAGTTTTAATTAGAGACGTAGTTGGATTTTTAATTTATTTGAATAGCAACCTATTTTGTTTAGGTCTAACGTTGAAAAGAAAAAGTTGAGAAGGCAGATAATCCCTGAGAGAATGACCACTTTGTGTCCAGAATAGAGGGGCTACAGTGACAGCGAAACCTATTACGATGTGAAATACGAACGTCTAGTAAAAATTCTGAGAGAAAAAGGTTGTATTGCTTCCTGTCACGTACATTTCGCAAAAACGCCATGAAAGCATAATTCGCGAGATTCTAACTCACACGGATGCTTACCACCAGTAGTCCTTTTTGCGGACCATTGGCGACTGGAGCAGGAAAGGGACGGAGGGACACACAGTACCCACCGCTACACGACACAGGGTAGTTTGCGGAGTATAAATGTGTAACACTACCAGAATAACTGTTCCGAATATCTGCAGAGATGGAGCGGAGTATCATTAGTACAAACAACAGGGCGTAATTACGTTAAGACTGAGCAGGAGATGTTTTCTTTCGCCAGTAAAATTCAGTGATCACATCGAGAGAGCAATACATTTTTTGCTGGATTCGAAGGTATAGGAAAAAACACGGTCAACGACCTTGTGGAAGGTGGGTAGATACCATTAGGAAACATGCAGGAGCTGTATGAATTCTGAAGCGGGAGACTGAGGTTCAGGGAAAACTCTTAAGATGATTCTATCCACAAATCAAGAACGCTTAAGATGATGGGGGAAGAGAAGAGGACTCAAGAGGGGGCACACCTTCCACCCCCCCCCCTCCCCTCCCCTCCCCGGGATCTGGAGTTCATAGTTTTTATTCGTTACGGAATTCTCACACCCTTCTAGAAGTGGGTGATTAACAATCAATTCTCATTGATATAATAAGTTTCCCTGTGTCACCTACAAAATTTAGTCCTTGTTGCATTACGTCTCGAGGAAGGGATTAGTACTTAACGCCCCATCGACAGAGAGGTCTTTAGAGACGAAGCACAAGGTCGGATCAGGGAAGGACGGAGAAAAAAAAGTAGCCGTACCCTTTCGAAAGAACCATACTGATATTTGCCTTAAGCGATTTAGGGAAATCTTGGAAAACCTAAATCAGGATAGCTGGACTCTCGTTTGAACCGTCGTCCTCCCGAACTCGAGTCCAACATGCGAGTAAAGTCTCTTAACTGACCGTCGCATTTATATACAAAATGGCAGTTTCAGTCTTTTCGCCTCCTACGGATTTAGCCCAATGATATATACAGCTTTCAAAAATGCCTTTGGATAAAGGACTTAATAAATTAAAAACTCTAAATGCGTTTTAAGTGACGGAACGAATTACAATTATAGGAAGTGTTGCTTGTTACATTTGGCACTAAAAGTGCAATGACGTGCACGTTAACACTGATCGATGATGATCGAGCGTAAGTGCCGGACGAACTAGCTCATGACGCTTCTCTATCGATTCAAGAAGTAGTTCGTCGATCAATGTTTTAATGCGCAGATCGATACAAGAACTGTCAGAACGATATGAGGCCACGAAGGAAGTCAACTCAGTTTTCCGAACTGTTGAAACAAAATTTATGCTTTAAGCTTTCGATGACGCTCTGGATGTAGCACTGAAGAATGAGGTAGAAATTAACAATGAATTCGCTACGAAGCAGATGCTGCAAGAAATAAAAAAGTATTTCAGACTTCTATGTGCAACCGATCAGTGTTGTTGCCACTGCTGCAGGATACACGATCCAAGAAATCTTTAAATTATAATTAAATGGGACTTCAGTTAGTTATTACCCTGTACATCACGTATAGTTAGTGTCTCACTAGCAACATGCGAGAAAAGTTTTTTCTAAAACATACACTAATAAATAATTGTCTTCGCTCTATGACGACACAGGAACAGCTAGCTGATCTGTCCATTTTATCAACTGAAAGAAAAGGCCCAAATGAAAGAGATCTCAACGACATTAAGAATTTCATTAAAATAAACATGTACTTTAAAAATATCATTAATAGTTATTACCTCGTACTAAGGTTACGAAACTAATAACTGTACAAGCTTTGTTTCCAGAGGTACAAAATAAAAGGTTATTTTCTTATTCTATTCTTTATTATTTCTCTGCATTCTACCAGTTAAGATAGATATGCTAAATGCTGTTTCGTATTTTAAGTTTCTCACTTACGGTATATCTTTAGATATTTATTAGAATTACTAGAGCGTAGAATACACTCTTTCAAATACTTGACCTTTTTGCCAGCCATTACGTGTATACTGTTTATTTTTTACGTTATGTACATAAATACTGGCCTGTTGGCCTGATTTAACTTCGCTGCCACGGACCTCCGACAGGCTTAGTCCCCCACCGCAAGCCACGATACACTGAAGTGACAGAAGTGTTTGGATAGCGATATGCACATACGCTGACCAGTCAGAACATAATTACCACCTACCTAATAGCAGGGATGGCGACTTTTGGTGCGGACAACAGCGACGAAGCGTCGTGGCATGGAAGCAATGAAGCTTTGAGGGAGTTGGCAACATATCTGCACCCTCAAGTCACCTAATTCCCGTAAATTCCGGGGAAAGGGCCGAAGAGTTCTGCCGCCACGTTCACTCACATCACAGAAGTGTTCGCTCTCTAACATATCTGGCTAGTGGAGGGCCAGCGCATCAACTGGAATTCACCACAGTGTTCCTCGAACCACTCCATCACACTACTGGCCTTCTGACATGGCGCATTATCTTGTTGAAAGATGCCACTGCTGGAGGGAACATGATCGTCATGAAAGGATGTACGTGTCCTGCAATCAGTTTACGATACCCCTTGGCCGTCACAGTGCCTTGCAGGAGCTCCACTGGACCCACGAATGCCCACGTGAATGTTCGCAGAGCAAAATGGAGCCGCCGCCAGCTTGTCTCCGTCCCACAGTCTCCGTGTCAAGGGACTGTTCACCTGGAGGACGACAGATTCGCACCGTCCTACAGACACGATGAGGAAGGTATCAGGATTCGTCAGACCATGCAACGCTCTGCTAGTACGCCACCGTTTATTCTTAGTTGTCGATGTTGTTGTGTTTACACTGGCACATGCGTGGGTTGCCAGCTGCGAAGGCCTATTGTTACGAGTGTTGGGCGCACTGTGGGTTCAGACAAACTTTTACTCTACCCAGCATTGAAGTTTGATGTTAGTTCCGCTACACTTCGCCACCTGCCCGTTTTACTAGTCTTCCCAGCCTATGACGTCGGACATCTCTAATGAGGGGTGGCCTCACAATCCCGAGACGTCTGGACGTGTTTCACCTAGGTTTCACCTAGGTTTCGCCACGTGTTGAAGACACCACAGCACTCCTCGAACACCCGAATAAGTTGTGCAGTTTCCGAAATGTTCGCGCCGAGCCTCTGGGCCACCACAACCTGCCCTCGGTCAAACTCCAATAGATCGCGCGCCTTCCCCATTCTATACACAGACGGCACGCTCACTGATACTACATCCACCGTGCCTGTGTCTGACTAGCTGTCATTTGGCGCCAGGTGATGCTGCTATCGCCTGGACGGCTTAATTTCAATGGTAGGTCAGTTGTCAGACTGATCTGTGTATACGGACTGCGGTAGTATCGCGCACAGGAGGTATCAAACGGCAGTGCACTGGCGGACCTCTTACTTTTACTCGGGGCATAATTCGTGTCACTTCAGGCAGGGGCGTTACCTTCGTGGTCTCCGATTCTATTGAATTTAGCATATGTTAAAACTCAGGAATAAGTAGGAAACGCGTAGTTTTCGATTCTTCAAAAAAAAAAAAAAAAAACCTGTCCCGAGATATATTGTATTTGAAGATTGTAAGTGCTCCAGTTCCTATTGATTCAACAGGAAGGCATCACTCTATATCAAAGGAAGATACTGAAGAGGTCTAACACATTTTTAGTTCATTGACTGGCTAATTTCAGTACAAAACAGAGCGCACAGAAGTTTTGAAGATGCGAATTTTGGAAAAATTTTTAAATGCCATATCTCAACAGTTCTAGATATTTTGTTAGGGTTTTTTATTTGAAAAATAATTGCTTCATGATTACAACGGTATCACCCGTTTGGACATATCTGTCAAAGTTCTTTTACTGTAGCCTTTTGAATTTTTTAAAGGATTTACAGAATCTTTTTTTAAGAAAAAAGGCAATCCAGAAAAGTTAAGCTTTTTCCTGTTGATTAGTACCATGCAATACTATATTCCCTGTAAAAGAGAGCTTCCACTTTTAAGTTGGACAGGTTTTATTTTAAAAAATCATTTTTTTACTTACGAGGGTAATTTATATCTTCACTCAAGTTGTTTCTTACTAATTTCTTTGTTACATGTTTATTTCTATTGTCTTTGTTGCAATTATTTCTTATCACTTTCTTTGTTGCAGATATTTCTTACTTTGTTGTTGTTTGTCAGTTTCTTTGTCATGGTTGTTCATTACAGATTTCTGTATTGTAGTTGTTTAGTGCTAATTGGTTTACTGAAGACGCTTCTAAGAAATCTGATACCATCCAGTGAGTTCAGTGTTTTCGTGAGGAATTTGCCAGTTGATGCAGTTGCAGTGTGTTATGTGAAAAGGACTGTTTGAAATGCCTTCTGACTGGGTCCACAGGAGAGAAGTGTGCTGACTATTTGCATATCCATATATGAGTGACATAAGACAAACAAAAAAAGCAGACTTTGTTCAGACTGGGAATAAGTGTTCTCATTTGAAGACTCTTTCAAAGTGAAGATTTTTCCAATGAAGACTGTCTTCTAAATGTTGACAGAACAACAACAAATATTGTATCTGAACAAGGTGAAGCCTATCGTGGATAGATAAAGATTTTGCATCAGTAGAAGAAGAATTAAATATACTTGTCAGTCAACTGTAGAGGTAGGTGTTAGTCCTGTTAAGAAAGTGTGGTCAGTGAAGTCGAGTAATAAGCTCTGTGCAGCAAGAAAGCACAGAGAAATTACTAAAGCTATGCATGAATACACTACACCAAAACTGACCACACTCTTCAAAGTAGAAATTCCAACTTCAGAAGAAAATGAATCAAAGCACTCTTGCACCTCTTGCCAGGAATTTTTCACAAATATCAATTCAGCTGTTGAATATTGTGCATCCTACAGTGAAAACGTGCAAGTTTTAACTATTATTCCAGAGACACTTTCAAAGAAAACAATGTTAAATCACGTTCCATCAGTATCGAAGTACGTGGTAGACAAATCAAGAAATGTTAGGTCTCTATAAGGAGTCTTTGGAAGACCAGGTCCCTATTATGGTCATCCTATGGCAACAGCTCAAGTTCAAATAGTGCAGTCATTTTATCTGGAAGATAAATGGGACTGTTCTCGCCAGTATATCAACAAAAAAAGACACTATAACCGTAACAGTTGAAGGTCAAAAATTGTGAAAGTGAAGAGGTACATGACTCGTGGTATTAAAGAAACTTTTGTAATTTATAAGAGCAACTATACAACTTTATATGTTGGAAGATCAAAATTTTATGCACCAAGATTTAAGTGGATAGTCCCACACCAACCTAAGGATGCTTGTTTATTTGTGTACTGTGCGAACTTTGAAGAACTTACTGGAGCACATGACATATGACACCTTGGTTGGCGTGTGAAATCATTAGTAGTCTGTGACGTAAAGCTACAGACTGGTTTGTTTCAAGAATGTGGTGACTGCCCTGAAGAGGGAGGACTGTCTTTACAGACGCGTAGTCTGGAAGACGTAGCAGATAACTTGCAGAAATTACATATGCGACGTGAGAGGAAAATTAACTAAGAAAATTGTTGCCTTCGACAGATTCACTGATGACCTTGGTAAATGATCAGTGAAAGCAATAACACACTAGCATCTGGAGAAATTGCAACAACACATTGCATAAGAGAGTAGGTAGGTACAGGCTGAAGAACTATGTTTAGTGCTTCACTGTACTGTTGCTGAGAACTGGTCTGTAATTCTCCCACAAGAAGTACAAGGGTATCATTAGAGTAATGACCAGGTTTCAGTTTTTACAGAAGTGACATATTTTCAAACCAAGACCACAAGTGTTGCAGTTATAAGTGATGACACAGGACATGACTCAGCATATGCTTTGCTAGCAAGGCATCACTTCTGATGGTGCTCGTAGTCATTTTAAAAATCGTTACCAGCTTTTTGAATTGAGTAAGTCGCATGTGCCAACTGACTGGATATACAGTGATATTGGTCACGGGAAGGAGCCTTGTGATGGTGTTTGAGGCCTGCTGAGGCACCACACTACAGAACACAATCTTTCCAGACCAAATACAGCTGCGATTCAGAATGCTGAGGATTTTACGAGAGAGATGAAATATTACACATCCACAGCTCTCATTCATTTGTTACAGAGGAAATAGAAGAATTTCGTGAGCAGATAAAAGAAGATCGGCCCAAACAAACTACTGTGAAAGCAATTCAGAAGACATTTCTGGATACAAAGTGATGGGCGAACTCATATTGCACCCACTTTAAAGAGCAAGAAAGGTGAAATTTCTTTCATTCAGCTAACGCCTCAAACAGCAGGATAATATTGATTCACAACCTGAGAATGGGAATGTTTGTGGCCTCTGTGTATGACTGACTGGTGGATTGCAGAGATTATAGACACCAGTCATGGGTTAAACGCAATTGTACTGAACTTTATGCTACCACGTGGACCAGCTGCTGGATGTAGGTTTCCAGCTGAAGGACAGCAACAACGCCATCAGTGCTCACTTCCTGTTCATAATGTTTTGAAGGTTGAAATTGCTCCAGTTCCTATTGATTCAACAGGAAGGCATCACTCTATATCAAAGGAAGATACTGAAGAGGTGTAACACATTTTTAGTTCATTTACTGGCTAATTTCAGTACAAAACAGTTTGAACAGAAGTTGTATAACTTGAAGCCTTTAAGTTTTTGGACCTTTTACATACATTTTGGAACAATTTAAAATGCTTGAAAATGAGTCTCTTATCTTTCAAAACTAAAATTATGTTAAATATGGCTAGATTTTGATTTTTATGTGCCTGTTATGTGTAATAAAACAGGTTTTATGTACGGCAAAAATTTCAGTTGTCTATAAAACCTGTTCAGCCTAAAAGTGAAAGCTCTCCTTTTTCAGGGAATATAGAACTACATGGTACTACTCAACAGAGGAAAAAAAAGCAATTTTATGGATTGACATTTTTGAAATTTTTTTCCATAAATTATAAAAACGCTTAGAACGCTACAGTAAAAGAACTGACAAGTCCAGATGGAGGATTTGTTTGTAATCTTTCAAATAAAAAAAAACATTTTTAGTACTGTTCCAGAGACAGCATTTTAATTTTTTTTCCAAAATTTGCATCTTCAAAATGTTACGCGCAGTCTCATCTTTGGAGGGCTGTATCCCGGAGCAGAAATTGTTTTGGAGAAAACAAAAAAATACTAGTTTCTTACTTAGTCCTGCATTTTAACATAGGCTAAATTCAATAACATCCGAGACTATGAAGGTAAGATTTTTTCCTAGCCTCACTGAATTGATATGGACTATATTTCAGGTGCTGCGTGTGAAAAGGTTGCAACCGTAAATATTATCGCACAACGGAAATTAACAGACTTTTAACACGGAATGGTAGACGCACGGGGCAATCCCATTTCGGAAATTGTTCGAATTCAATATTTCGAGAGCAACAGTGCCAGAAGTGTGTCGAGAATACCCAATTTCAGGCATTACCCCTCACCACGAACAATGCAGTGGACGACGGTCTTCACTTAACGATAGAGAACAGCCGCGATTGTGTTGAGTAGTCGGTGCTAACAGACAAACAACGCTGCTTGAGATGATTGAAGAAATCAATGTGGGACGTATGATGAAAGTATCCGTTAGGAAATTTTGCGTTAATAGGTTTATGGCAGCAAACAGACGAGTGCCTTTGCTCACAGTATGACATCGTCTGCAGCGCATCTCCTGGGCTCGTAAACATATCGGTTGGACCGTAGATTGGAAAACCGTAGCCAGGTCAGATAAGTCCAGATTTCATTTGGTGAGACTGCCGCTCAGACCACAAGAAACTATCGACTCAAGTTATCAACAAGGCACTGTGCGAGCTGGTGATGGCTCCATAAGGGTGTGGTCAATGTTTATATGGAAGAGGATTGATCCTCTGTGTACTGTATCTCCTGATGTGGTCATGAACTTTAAGTGTGTAAATGCCATGTATCGATAATTATTGTATGAATAGCTTGCGGAGCATGCCAGCGAGTAAAGAAATGCCTTATATAGAATTCCATGGAAATTCGAGATTCTGTGTCTGAACACTATTTTTTTGTCCTCTTCTTCTGTTATTGGACTGGAAGAGAAAAGAACGATTGTCTGAAGTTCAACTTGCTGTAATAGTCTACGTAAGTTGAAAACGAAGAAAAATATAGTTGTTCATAACTTGAAATTTGTGTACGGTATTCAATAATGTATGATCTTCAACCTCACTTGTCCTGAGTAGACGTGGCCTTAACGAAATATTGACCATTGTTAGACGCCATACTAGAAAATACTTAGTAATTTTCTTTCAGCTCATCTTCGAGGCGTGCCGCCGGTTAGGACACTAAATTTACTTTCAGATTCTACGAGCAATGTGGCCGCTACGAATAATTTAATATATTTCACCTTCAGATTTTCTCAAGGCTGCGAGATAATATACCAGGCAGAAAGGCCTGGTCACAGGATTCTAGTTCTAATATGTCATCTGCAAAAGATTATGCTTGTTATCGTGATTTCGTCTCGAATACCAGTATAAGATATGGAGTCACGGGTTTTATTACTTCAAATTGAACTGGAATACGAAATATTATCTGGTGCTATAAGCACATGAGTTTTAACTCTGTGGGATTCAGGAGAGAGAGGATTACTTATGGTCCCGTAACCACCCTGAGTACTGAGTTAGTTTGCTGATTGCTGATCCGCGTCGGGCTAAATTAAATTACATTACACTGTTCATAGTATTATTAGAGTTATTTCTCTTTTGTTTTGACGCCACTTTATTAAAAGTTATTACATTACGTCTGGTAAAATTGAACAGATTATTGACCGGAACGGATTATGTTCGTCTACTTGGAGACGATATGCAGCCATTCATGGACTTCATGTTCTTAAATAACGATTACGTTTTTGAAGATGACAATGTGTCGTGGTTACCGGATACGAATTCTTCGCGACTGGGTTAAGGAACATTCTGGACATTCGAACGAATGATTTGGCCACCCAGATCGAACGTTTATGGGACATAATCGAGAGGTCGGTTGGTGCACAAAATCCTGCACTGGCTGGCTACACTTTCGCAATTATGGACAGCTATCGAGGCAGCACGGCTCAGTATTTCTGTAGGGGACTGCCAACGATTTATGGACTCCATGTCATGTCGCTGCAATCCGCCGGGTAAAAGGTGGTCCGACACGGTATATTAGGAGGTATCCCATGAATTTTGCCGCCTCAGTGTATTGTGCGTGGCGTTAACAGAATGAAATGGCGCTATGGAAAGACACTGAATGGACTGGCGGCATTCAGAAGGGCGGCGGTTCAAATCCCTCATCCGAACATCCAGATCTGGGTTCCCCGTGATTTCTCTTAACAGTTTATGGTTAGTATCAGGATGGTAGCTTTGAAAGGACTGTATTTCCTTCTCATCCTTCCGTAATGCGTGCTTGTGCTCCGTCTCTAATGGTCTCGTCTAAGGGATATCAATCCTTAATACTCCTCCTTTCCTTCATATTCCGGTTCTTTCTTCGGAAGAGTCCTATTTAAGTTTCGCGAGCATCTTTTTATCCTTTCTAAATTCTATCGATGTCCTGTCACTCTATCTAATAATGACTCGAAAACGTTGGAACAACCGTCTAGAAGTGGACGCATTTGGTTATGGGGAAGAATGCAGTATGAAAAGAAGTCCAAAACAATTGTGATGGCAAGGGATAAAAATAAAGTTAGAGACAGAATTTACGTAGGCAACGTGCTACTCGAGCAAGCTGATTCATTTACTTGCGAAGTAATATTAGTATGGCTGCCAGAGAAAAGCGAAAGTCAGAAGCAAAACTGCTCGTGCAGAAACTGTCTTAAAAAAAAAGGGTGAAGTAGTTAAATTCAAAAATAAAATGAAGAAACTAAAGTCTTCAGAGATGTGGTGTTACAGACGAACGGTCAAAATAAAATGGACTCTCATGGTTACAAACGAAAGTGTCTTAAGGAGTGGGTGAGAAGAGAAACGCGAAAATCAATTGTAACACAAAAATTACAACTTATTGACCACCTGATGAGACACAAGGCATTCCTGAGCAGAACATAAGGCAGTATTAATGGAAAGACACAAACTACGACGACGAATGAGGTACGCAAATCATTAAAGATGTTGGCTGTACGACCTATGGAGAAACGAAGCGCAAATCGAAAAGATACAGAGTGGAGTTCTGCTTCCATTCAATCTTCGCACTGATTACCGAAGAAGAAGAATCTTACGTGCGCTTTACTTTATTTATGCACTGCTCTTCCCAGAAACCTTCGAAGAAATCAGTTTTATCTCCAAATCTTTAAAAGATGTAATGGGCTCGATATATATATATATATATATATATATATATATATATATATATATATATATATATATATATATATAACCAGATAGTGTCGAGTTTTTATTTTTATTTATTTTTCTGCAAATTGTATATACTTCGGTCAAACGTATGAACTAGGGTGCAATGTGGCCATAAAAGTCCTTTTTTTGCACTATTCATCAATAGCAGGGATTCACCTAAGATTGTTCGAGGTATGTAAGGAATGTGCCATATCAACTTTTAGATAAGCTGTGAATTGATTCGTCACCACGCCTAGCTTCGTCGCAAGGAGCAGTAAGAACGTAGCTATTTGGGTCACGCTGACGTAGGCAATAACGATCCGATGTGGCTATCTGCGCGACCCAAGACAACGATCCTCTAAACGCCTTTTGTTTGATCGAAGTTTACTTCAGTGATCAGCTCCTGCTGCAATCAGTTACAGATATTAAACAAACCAGTACATTATTACTCCGTGAGCACCCATTGTCTACTGAGGAGGAGCGAACAGATCTGTCTCCTGCTGATACAGGTATTATCAAATCTGAGACATTAATACAAGGGAAAGAAAGTTTTGTTAAAATAGTTCAATCGAGCTACGCAAGTGAAATGTTAGATTTATCAAACTAGAAGTACAGTACATACATTTCTGCGCATGATAAAGTTCAACTTTGTCAAGAAACGTAGAATTTAAGAGAACGCAATAGGTACAACAATACGTTACGCAACTTTAAATACTGATGTTCAATTACACAGTATTTCCAGTCAATCTGTGCATAACGTATTCACTGCACGAAACTTGCATTAAAGATAATCTGTGCTGTACACCGTATCTCAGGCAACTACTTAGATATCCTACAAACTAATAATCACGACAAACATAATCCAGGGATTATTTTAGAGCATTTAGCAGAGTGTGCCTCGTAATGTTATTTTAAATTTTGGTCCACGCCGGAAAAGAGCACAAGAAACAATGTCTGTCTGCATGCCTTCTTACCCGCCTCAGTGTGACCGAAGACGTACTATAGGGCCACTAGTATCTTCAAACCATGTCTCTGAAGTTGTTTGCACTACTCCGTAACAGCCTCGCTTTACAGTTTCGAGAGGCCAAGTCTCCCGTAGTAAAAAGCCGCACAGGACGCACAGCACACAAACGCGCGGCGCAGGGCAGGGTGAATGTAGATGTGCAGCAATGTTCCAGGGTGCAAACGCATCAATAAATATGGGAAACGAAAAACACCGTCTTAAACCGCGCACGAAGGATTTCTTTTGGCGTACGGAGACTGCGCGGAACATCGTTGTTTCGTAGAGTGGCGCGGTTTAACGTCCACAATATACGCGGCTTACACGTGGTCCACGGCTCGAAATGTGTTGCGCGAGGCTTTATTCTCAGCGAAGCAGGCCCCATTCTGTGTTTGGACGCGTTTTCTAACTGCCACGCTTCGCTCGTTTCGAGAAGTGAAACGTCGTTACTTGGTGCATGTGACACATTTAGCAAGATTATAAGTACGTTTCTCATCGAATCGTGCAAAAACCATTCGTTATGTAGAATCGCAAAGATAAATGCCATAACAGTCTGGCAAAAAGGGAGGGCGTACACACGGAAATGAGCGTTATATTTTAGCCAGTCATCTTTCATACAAACGAAAATTATTGTAATGCAGAAGCGGTGGTCAAGTGAGAAGAACAAAAGGATTACTGGACTGGGCATGGAAATTTTGTCTTGTGTGTACGCCCATTCATTTCATAATATTTCACAGCATGAAGTTCCTAATGGTTTTCGTGACTAGAATCACTGTAATTTCGCTTATAAGTGTTTCCATATTGGTGCCCACCAAGAGCGACATCTGCATCGCAGCCGAGGGTATCCTGTAACACTACTCTCCTCCACTCTCAAACGGAGGGAGGGAGAAACGACTATCTATATGCCTCCGCACGAGCTCTAATCTCTTTGATCTTATCTTCGTGGAGCCTACACGAAATGTACGTTGGCGGCAGCAGACTCGCTCTGCTGTAGGCCTCAAAATGCTGGTGCTCTACATTTTACCACTAGCGCTCCTCGAAAAGAGTCTCTTCCTCGAGGAATTCCCATTTGGCTTCTCGAAGCATCTGCGTAATACTGGCGTGTTGTTCGTACCTACCGATAACAAATCTAACAGCCCACCTCTGAATCGCTTCAATCTCTTCCTTTAATTCGACTGTTACAGATCCCAAATACTCTACCACTAATCAGCAATGTATTACACATGGACACATTGTCCTAAAATTCTCTCAACAAACCGAAGTAGATCGTTCATCTTCCCTATTACAGTCCTTACGCGCACATTCCATTTCATATTGCTTTTGAACGTTACGTCTAGATATTCAGCTGTATCAAGCAGCACAAAAATTTCTACACTAACACTGAGTTTATTTTTCCCAATCATGTACATTATTTTTTCCACATTTAGAGATTGCTGCCATTTATCGCAGCAATTAGAAATTTTGTCTAAGTTGTCTTATGTTCCTGTAGTCACTCATAGCGACACCTTCCCATACACCACAGCAGAAAACTCTGCAGATTGCCGCTTCCGTTGTCCGCAAGATCATTTACGTATACAGAAAACAACACCGTTCCTTCACACTTCCCTGGGACACTCGTAACGATACCCTTGTCCCTGATAAATACTCGCCAACGAGAAGGACATACTGGGTTCTATTACTTCAGATGTCTTCGAGCCACTCACATACCTGGGAAACTATTCTGTGTTCTTGTACCTTCGTTAAAAGTCGGCAGTGTGGCACCGTATCAAATGCTTTACGGAAATCTAGGAACGTGGAATCCGGCTGGTGCCCTTCCTGTTCTCAGGATCTCATGTGACAGAACAGCAAGCTGACTTTCGCACAGCGATCCTTCCTAAAAACAGTGCAGATTCAAGGACAGAAGCTTTCCTGTCAAGGAAATTTATTATTCTCGAACTGGATATATTCAATTCTGCTGCAACCCCATTTTAAGGATATTGGCCTGTAATTTTGCGGGTCCCTTCTTACCTAGAGCAGTCACGTGCGCTTTTTTTCGAGTCTGGGACTTAGTGCTTGGCGAGAGATATGCCGTAACGTATTCTCTGTAAAGCCGAATTTGGATTTCATTCAGACATGGCAACTTACTCGTTTCCAACCCTCTGCCGTTTCTCTACGCCAGCGATGTTCATTACTATTCCCTCCATACGGCAGTCTGTGCGATGGTCAAATAACGGTTTGTTTATACAACTCCCCTGAGTGAATGTTTTCTTAAATGCGAAATTTAAGACTCCGGCTTTACTTCTGCTATCGTTTACTGCCGGGAATTTTCTCGGTTCTCGACAAGATCTACTGCTAAGGAACGATGCTTGTTGTACAGTAGTTTTAAGTTTCGGGCATCGATCATTTTACAGACGCACAAATTTCTATTAACTTTTCCGATCGTCATTTCCGCGTTCTCTTTTGAACCGAGAGGCCAACATCCTTTGTTTCCTCAGTAGTTTTCATATTTCGTCGACAAACCGAGGTGGGTCTTTTCCGTCCCTAATCCACTTGGAAGATATTTGTCCCGAGTATTATTTACATCTGTTTAAAGTTTGTCTATAATTCCTCTACGTCCATCGTATTGGAACGAAGCGATGTCCATTCATTGTCTAAGTGGGATGCTAACTATCTGTTCTTTCTAGCAGAAATACTCTCCAACACTTCTTCATTGGTTTATTAGCCCTAACGTTAGGAATAGAAGTCGCTGTGATGACATCATAGTCACTAATCCCTGTCTTTATAATGATGCCGTCAATTAGGTCAGGCCTGTTTATAGCTACGAGGTCCAAAATATTTCCATTGCGTGTGGGCTGTTTAACTAGCCGCTCAAGAAGGTTTTCGGAAAACTATGTTCAACAGAACGTTGTAGGAATGACTGACTGATTACCCCCCCCCCCCCCCCCCCCTACAATGAATCCATAGGCGTCCCAATCTATAATCAGTTTTCTTTGCCTTTCGCAAATATAGCATATCCATGTGGGAGGACGCGGATGCAGCAGTCTAAATGCTCAACACTGTACGCCGAAATGGTTGTTACGATCAAAACTTTTTTTGTGCATGTTCCGCACAACATTTCACTCTTTGCAAATGAAAGGGTAATACCGCCGTCTCGCGAGACAGCTTCACAAAAACTATTTTTCAAGCCTAGTCCATGCAGAATAAATTTATTTATCGTATGTCCAAACTGCAGACAAACATGACGTGAACGGCAAAAAAATAATGTACAAAATCAGATGAAAATTTTAAGTAGCTAGTATAAAACTACAGCACGTGAACATTCAAAACACTTAATCCTAGGTCTATGTCCAGCGAGCTTAATCATAGAATAACCTTAGTTCCAGTTTTCTTTAAATCATCTTGTTGGATATTCACAGTATGGTCTACTGTTTGTTCCACTGGACCAATCACATTCAGGCTCTGTGCGATGTTCTATTTATAAAGGTATGCTCTGCATCTTGCATACTTTGTTCTGATGCGGTTGAAGCTCCGTCTCTTTTTCCGGCAGCATGTGTCCAGACTATACTTTTGTATCAATCTGAATCGCCAGCCCTCGCAGAGGAAACAGTGTTCCATTATATCTCCAGCATTCTTCTAAATGGCAAGGAGCAGTTTGGTGATGACTACGACCCACACGGCCTTTCTACATTTAAGGATGGTATGGGAAGCTGAGAAAGAACTTTGCTGACTGGCGAGTTTCTAGAAAATGTTTCCTTGTATATCTAAACTATTCTCGGTCCACTGTCATTTGTCAGAGATATGATGGTACCAAAAGAGGCGAGACATGAAGCCAGAAAATTGGAGTTGATTTTATATTGCCAGTGAAAATTTTCACTGTCCTCAGGATGGACCTCATGTTGCTGACACGGCTGCTTCTAGTCCACACATGAGCTCAGTAACAGAATATACATATTGTGCCGTTGTATGCGAAGTGCCTGCTTGTGGTCCCAAGCTTGTTGCAGCCAGCTTTCTAATAAAGTTTCTAGTTTTAATTTTTGTGTCCGGTTATTTCAAGATATTTCCATAAAGTCGGAACGATCTAGTATTGTACCCAGATATGCGGGTTCCATATAAATGAACTGCGCATCAGTTTATTAGTTTTGTATGGGCGAGCATTTAGCATAGATGGAATAGCTTGTGGCGTGCAGACAGCTTTCAGAATTGCATACTTCGCTCAAGATTCTGCTAAAATAGAACAACTGAAAAGTCTACGCAAATGGCAGCCGCATTATATTTCGCATCTCTCTCGGCCAGAGAAAATTTACATAAACAGAAGAAAGTGAATGTTCTTATCAGAACCGAATAGAAATATAAAGGATACCAAATATGTATCTCGCAGTTACACATAGTAGGAATGAAAAGACGAGGGTTAACATTAGAACAGGTTAGCCGCAAATCATAGCACAGACCTTATCACATTAGATGGTTATTGTTAAGACTGGAAAAAACTACTCACTGCCACATAAAAGGTCCCAGGATAATAACTAACAGTTCAAATTAAATATACATGGCTCCCTACTTACTGCACACCTTTATAGTGAGTCAACAGTACTATTACCGCTACTTGAAATAAGTCATTTTGCGCTAAAAAAATGCCAAGGTGGAATAATTTTTTACCGCACTAATTTGGCCAGCGAGACAATCATTAGATGGGAGTGTAGAGTTCCGATCACAGGACTGTGTAAAAAAATCCTCTTAACATCAGTTAACCATAGGCTGAACAGTAGGGGCGAAAGACTGCATCCCTATCTTACTTCGTTCTTGGGCATCTACCTCATTGCTTCCTCTTGGTTTTTATGCATGCATAATATAAACCGTCTTCCCAAGCACCTCACACCTATTTTTCTCCGAATTTTGAACATCTTGCACCATTTCACATTGCACAACGGTTTTTCTATATCGACGAATCCTATGAGCGTACCTCTATTTTTCTTCAGTATTGCTTAAATTATCTAGCGCAACGTCAGAAATGCCTTCTGATGCCTTTGCCTTTCCTAAGGCCAAGATGATCGTCAACTAAGAGATTTTTGATTATCTTTACCATTCTTTTGTGTATTATTCTTGTCAGTGGCTTGCATGCGCTAGATGTTACGCTGATTAAGCTGTATTTTTGCACCTATCTGCCCTTGCTATCTTATCTCTAACAGAAACTACACAAGGATGATATAACGGCCCGCTAAGCCCCCATGGCTGCAATACGGTCCTTAGCGTACTACAAGGAGATCGAAAATCTGATTAGTAAGTCAATTAGAAAGACTTATCGACAAACCCAAAGGGCCCCTTGAAACTTTCCGGGAGATACATGAGCCCTAAATCTCACCTTTCGCGAGAGCAGTGCTGTAGCAGCTGACCAATCCACGCTCACGTAGGCCTGTTTGAATTCAGTACACCACACTGCCAGGGCGGCACTAGGGGTCGGAGAAACCGAGAACCGTGCCACCGCGCAAGGCGGCAGGCTAGTAGGAACCGCGAAATCCTAATTTCAATATGGTTCTGAAAGGATTAATTAAACGAGATAATTAAAGTTTTGCGTAAATGTACAACACGCGAGAATATACGTATGAAATACAAATCAATAATAAGATCCAATGTCTTACTGAAAATTATCCATGGAATTGTGAAACATAACAAAAGAAGCACTGGGGTTCGTGATCTTGGTTACACGTTTCAAAACAGCAAAGCTTGCTAGTGGCAGTGTTACCAGCTAAATTTCTACCATGCGCCTACACAATATTTTAAATATACCTGCGTTAACTTGATAACCCCTTCAAAAACTGCATTATATACAGCGCTTGGAAAACTTCAAAATCGATTATCTCCGTACAAAGCAGCCTCAGCCATTTTCATACTGCACATTAACAGCGCGACAATCAGATCACAACGCTGCAGAGGCTGTGAATGTATACGATTTTTTTTACATAAAAAATACGTAGCTAAAGCGTTATTAACAAAAACGTTGTTGGCTATTAATACATTTGAATATCTTAAAGTTTCATTTACGGTAACTTAGTAATAACATATCTAATACATAAGTAGGACCTACTTCCAAGAGCGTAACACCAGTGTACGTGTGCTACGGCTTCTGAACAATCATCGCGTTTGTGTTTGTTTACATCAGGTTTATTCTTATGATGAACGGATTATAATCTTGTTGCCTGGGACCTATAGTAGTAATCGGACTCTTTGACATAATTCGGAAAGTTTCGTGCCTTTTGCAACTTCTGCACATGTATGCTATCTACCACTGTTAGGAGTTTTAGTGCACATTCAGTCAGTGCGCAGTGAACTGGTGGCCGTTACTTCCTTTGTCTTTGGGGGTGTGATGCAGTTGAACGGAATGGACACTATATTGAAAGGAAGACATAAGATGAACAACAACAACAAAGGCAAAACGATGATCGTGGAATGTAGCCGAATTTAAATCAGGTGATGCCGAGGGAATTGTATTAGGAAATGAAAGACAGAATATAGATGAGTTTTGCTATTTGAGCACCAAAATAAACAATGAAAGCAGCTGTTTTCGCTTAGGCCGTTATTTATATTACTACTCCAGTTCACAACTAGTTTCGACTTTTCTAAGTCATTACCCACCTTTAAGGAAAGAGGCCATATGTACAAAAATAGCAGCGTATTCACAATATGTACTTACGTTCGATTTCGCTGTAGATATAACTCTTTCGGATGTTTCGACTGTCAAATTTGTAAACCGAAACGAACGGAAGCACATAATGTGAATGCTACATTTTTATACGTATGGACGCTTTTCTAGCCTAACACTGGACAATGGCTTAAAAAGAATTTGTGGCAATAGGAACTTTAAATAAACAACTTCCTAAGTCACAAACGCCACATTCATGTAACCGAAATACTGATGTGAATACTTTTAGGTCGGTGCATAAGAGGAGAATGCTATGGGACAGCTCACGGAGAGGAAAGGTAATTATTCGTTTTACGGAGGATCGCTCTGTCATTAGTGATTCTCCACGTCCAGGAAGACCTTCGGGGTTCGATGATAGTTTAAACAAGTTAATCCACAATTATCCATGCCAGTGTATTCGGGAATTGCTAGATTTGAAGAACTGTGATCATTCCGTCATTGTGCGAGATTTGAATGCACTGGGGGAAGGTTAAAAAAATCGGATGAGTGGGTAGCGCATGCTCCAAGCCAGAATCACATAAATCAGCTGGTAGGCATAAGTGCGTCGCTGCTTGCTCATCATCAACAGGCTGTTGAACAACACCGACCATTCCTGTCTGTATTATTACTGGAGACGAGAAATGGTGTCCTCATGCTAACACAAGGAAAAGAAAGGGCTCAGCCTAGACATAGCAGCAACTACCCGTACAAAGATCTGCGCGCATCCACAAAAGAATGTTATGAATCTGGTGGAACAGCGACGGTGTTGTGTACTGCAAATTGCTTTCCAGGGGTGCAACCATCACTGCTGACATTTCCTACCAACAGGTGAGACGTCTTGTAAACGTAATCCAAGAGCAACGACCAGGAAGACTGACGTGTTGCAATTCCACGCCTGCCCGCATTCTGCTAGACTGACTGACAACATTATACCTGATATTGTGCCCTCATATTTTCACATTTTCCACACTATCAAACAACATTCAAGTAAATTTCTTGCCTGATGAAAATGCGCTCCAAACAATGATCGACGAGTTTTTCACCTCAAAACCAAGTGATTTCTACTGTCACCGAATCTAAATGTTACCCCAGTGTTGGTAGACTTGTAAACAGTGAAGAAGAATGTATTACTAATGACTAAAGTCTCTAATACATATCTATTGTGTTCATTAAACTTATGGAAAAACGCTACGAGTTTTTATACCAACCCATTGCATAAACTAGTTAGCATTACTGGCTGAAAAGGGGTACAAGAAATTCGGACTTATCGTTCCGACCTCTACCAGAAGAGGTGTTAAAAAATTAACACAGATTGTAACTATGGACTTAATAGCCCCTTTTCCGAAAGAAGGTTTTCTCGTTTTTTTATGTCATTTTGTTACGCCACTACTTCCTAAATTGTCGTCCATATCTTGCAGCCAAGGAAGTAGAAGGTCGTCACTGCATTAACTTGCCATAAGTTCTAAAGGGGCCGAACCGACACGTTGGAAGTCTTCAGTCTGGCACTAAAGTTGTCCTACGCCACGGGTCCTCTGTTCGCTGCCGCGCTCGGGCGCTTCCTGTACCTAGGCCGCCACCAGCTCTTTGCCTGTCGCTCCTGCTCATTTAACGGCGTGGCCGGTTAGTAATAGAGCACGGTGTGTTCTGCAAAACTTTGTTCTGAAAATAGATCTATTCAAATTTGTTAAACAGGAAATAATTGGTTTAGAAGATGTAAACAGCACCACGCCTATAAGCGAATCCTATGCCGCAAGACAAATTCGCATAATACGGTATTTTGTTAGTACTGAAGGCGATTACAAATGGACAACATATAACACGGGTTTTAACAAGTAATAAAATAATACATATGATATTAGTATTTTTTAAACGGTTTTAATTTCTAAATAAAGTATTTTCTTCTTCGTAGCATTATGGTACTTCATCTTATTGCTAAAGTTGTCATTCACTGAAAACCAGATTACAGGATGACGTTCTACGTCATAGATGAAAAGTTCTACGCCGAAAGCAATTTTTGCTGTACGGAAGAAGAACAAAAATCTGAGTCGACACAGGCTACGGGTTGGGTTGGGTTATTTGGGGAAGGAGACCAGACAGCAGGGTCATCGGTCTCATCAGATTAGGGAAGGACGGGGAAGGAAGTCGGCCGTACCCTTTCAAAGGAACCATCCCGGAATTTGTCTGGAGTGATTTAGGGAAATCACGGAAAACCTAAATCAGGATGGCCGGACGCGGGATTGAACCATCGTCCTGCCGAACGCGCCACCTCGCTCGGTGACACAGGCTAAGCACGTAATTCAGCTATCTCGAAGCACTAACCAACAACAAACGCAGCACAATCTAGCGACTCGGCAAATGTTGCTCTCGCATATTGCAGTCGTGCTTATGGATGCCAGGCGTCCGGCTGCAGCCGGGAATATCCGACTTTTTACGGTCGTGTCCGACCAAATACAGAGGGGTCCAAAAATACGTATCCACTGTTTGAAAGTCCACAACTTGCAAACTAATTGACGGAGTTGTCTTAATTTAGTGAAAGTGTAGCTTAAAGTCCAAATTAAAGATATCACTGTAGGTGTTCGAAATGGTCACCATTAACATCCACACACAGACGATGTCGCCGAACTGCAGTACGAACTACTGACTGCAACGTGTTCAGTTGGATATTTGCACATGAATGTACGATGGATTCTCCAATTTCATCCAATGTGCGTGGCTTTTGTCGATAAACGACGTCCTTTAGTGTTCCCCACAGGTAGAAGTCCAGAGGATTTAGGTCTGGGGAACGTGGTGGATACTCCACAGCACCTCTACGGCCTATCCATAGATTTTCGTCGAGATACGCCCTAACACGATTTTTGTAGTGGGCAAGGGCTGCTCCTTGTTGAAAGTAAACTCTTCCGTCTCCATACAAGTCTCGGATGGCAGGTAAAATGGATGTCTGAAGCTTCTAAAGGTTCATCTCTCCGGTAATTGAGCCGTCAAAGAAGAATGGCCCAATCAAGCCCCTGGAAGACAACCCACACCACACATTTACTCCTGGCAAATTCACGGCTTTGTCTCCATGGACGTTCGGATTTTCGGCGGCCCAGTAGGTGCAATTGTGGCGATTTACTGTACCATTGACTTTCTTTCATCGAATGTAAGCCTTGCGCCAGCCATGTTTATTCGAGTAACTAGGTGCAACTAAGAACAAAACAATATCTGGCGACTGTCATCTGACAAAACAAAACAACGCAATACAACGCTTGTGTGGCGACTGCCGGAACTACAAACTATTACACTACCAAAGATGAGAACTATTTTTTTGCCAGTTATGGACTTTTAAACAGTGGATACATTTTTTTGGACCCCCTCTGTATATACACGTCTGGCCTGTCCGGCTTTTAAGCAATGAAGAAAAGAACGCACAATTAAGGTCTGTTTTATAGATTTACCAGACAAGTGTTTTTCCTTGTCTGTGTAACGTTAGTGCGAACGAGCCTAACACGCAGAGCGAGCGTGGCAAAGTACATAGGCAAATCAATCAGCTGCTGACAGGAACAAGAATGAGCAGTTAAGGATATAAGGTAATATTGAGTGAAAATAAATTAAAAATTCTTCATTAAAGAAAATAAACATGTATCTATTCTTCCGGGAAGGTAAGACAAAATGTATCCAGTAACTTATGCCATTTCACTTAGACTGGCACAGATACAACAATATGTAGTTCAGCATTAATTTTTCCTAGTTTGAACTATCTGTCCAGTAAGCAAACGACCACGGTCCGAATTCCGGCGCCAGTACGAACTTTAATTCATTCTTTCAGCCTACATCACTATCTTGGTTAAAAGTGCGTCTCAATACATTTCCTCAGGAACAGGAACTATGTATGTTTAATTTATAAAGAACAATATTTACCTATGGAACCATTTCGTGGAATTTTCGACGTAATGATTTTAAATTACACAATACCATCTTTGTGATTGTGACAATTTATAATTTATTGCGTTTCTTCGTCCATTGAGCGCTTATGAAAGAACATTCTTTCCATGTTTAGCATTATGGTATGGAATTGTAAAATAATATTCTGCCAATTTCAGTAATTCCAAATAAAAACTCTCGTTCGCGCATGTGTGTCTCAACACACGGAAGACCGATGCGCGAGCGTGATGGACAGGTTCACATAAGATATAAATGTAATTTACAAGACTTAACCGTTTTAAAAAAAAATGGACGTGTGAGTTTGAGCTCGCAAAAACCTAGATTAACTGATAATTAATAAACGACTGTAAAGACCCAACTGACTATTTCTATTTAGAAATTGTAGTTTAGCTTCAAGGGCAAAATGTCGGGCTAAATATAACGTCGAATCCGGCTTTTCTATCTTTGGACCTGGCAACCCTGGCTAGATAGCAGCATTGAGTCCTGCGTTCGAGCCCTGGCGAGGTTGGAAATTTTATCCGCTCGGGCACTGGATGTTGTGTCGTCATCGATGCGCAAATCAGCGGAGTGGCCTCAAAAATACTTGCATTAGACTGTCAAACAATCATGTCGAGACTCCCGACCAATAATGCCATATGTAGATTTCATGTCACTATTATATCAATTCCCATAAATAAACTACTTGTTATTCTCTCACTGTTGCTATGACTCCACGAAGGCAGATCACTTGCTTTAACGTATCCGCTATTATGACAACCTTTATGCAACATCGGCGAGGCTTGCTATGAAGTCAAATATTCGAGCCACCCTGACCCCACTCAGTTTATTGGCTCATTAGTATTGATATTTTATATGTAACAAATTTCTATATGTCAGCGATATTCTCCAAGAATTTGAACTATTCAGTTGTCGGCAGAGCGAAGTTCGCAGTCTAACATCCTGTATTCTCTTCAGCTCGGTTTGGCATAATGTCTCCGAAATTATCACTACACAAGCTTCCGCTTGGACTGTACTTTCCAGATTTTACTTTCAAATCTTTATTTTTTTAACATTTTAGATAGGCATCATGATTTTACAGTAGTATACACTGATGGATCCCAACAGGGGGATTTTCTTGGCTGCTCAGTAGTGTTCCCCGAACATGTCATCAGGATTCGCCTTCCCCAGGAATACACTGTTTTTTCCGCAGAACTTCACACGATCCTGAAGGCATTGGAGCAGATACGGTGTACTCAGGGCAAAAACTTTCTAATTTGTTCTGACTCAATGAGCGCATTACAGTCACTGCAGAACCTGTACCCAGCGGAGAAGTTGGAACAGCTGATTTACGACCAACTGTACATCCTCCAACGACAGGGCAAGCAAGTGTCCTTTTGCTGGGTGCCAGGGCATGGGGCATACGGGGAAATGAACAAGCTGATAGAGCTGCCAAGGACGCCTGCAGATTACCGGAGGTGACACAATGTTCTATTCCTTTGCAAGGTATTGTTTCTGTGCTGCGGCGGAAGTATATGCAATTGTGGGAGGAGGAATGGCTGGCGGTGAGGGAAAATAAGCTGCGATTGGTGAAACCCACCATTCAGCCGTGGTGTTCCTCCTGCCGGTCACCTAGGCGTCACTAAGTGACGCTTACACATCTTCGCATGAATCACTGTACGCCACATTTTAGTTGAGTGTGATTTATATCGTTCTATCAAGGCGGAAATTATTAATAGTGGGGATCTGCCCTCGATTCTAGCTGATGACGAGGCGAGTGTCAAGAAAGTTTTAAGGTACTGTGATGTTTCTGGGCTTCAGCCAAAAATTTTAGGTTGGAATTTTTAGTGTGTTGCCGAGTGGCTTACCACTCCTTTTTATACTTGTAATAGGCCAGTTCCAAACATGTGCTATTTGCTTCATTTTTACAATTGCACCTACGTTCTCTTGCAGTTATCCTCTTTATGTGCTGCATTCCACTTTGCAACTGTTGACTTGCAAACTGCCTATGTAGCCTTTCACTTTTAATTTTAGTCCCATTTTGGCACTTGCTGCATTTTAGTGACACTCGTCCTTTGTTGTTTCCGTTTCGGAGCTAATGACTACACTGTTGAGCGCCCATATCCACCATACCCATCTATCCATTACTTTCACCTGACATACCACATCCCCTTATTTGATCATAGAAGAGACCTCGAAGAGAACCGTCCACTGACACGTAACCAATACGGTCTAAGGCCGGCCGCGGTGGTCTCGCGGTTCTAGGCGCGCAGTCCGGAACCGTGCGACTGCTACGGTCGCAGGTTCGAATCCTGCCTCGGGCATGGATGTGTGTGATGTCCTTAGGTTAGTTAGGTTTAAGTAGTTCTGAGTTCTATGGGGGCTGATAACCACAGCAGTTGAGTCCCATAGTGCTCAGAGCCATTTGAACCAACCAATACGGTCTTAGAAAACATCGTTCTTGTGAAACACAACTAGCGCTTTACATACACGAAGTGATGAGTGATATTGACAAGGTATTTCAAATGGATTCCGTATTTTTAGATTTCCAGACGGCTTTTGACACTGCACCACAGAAGCGACTTTTAGTGAAATTCCGTGCTTATGGAATATCGTCACAGTTATGTGACTGGACTCGTCATTTCCTGACAAAGAGGTCACAGTTCGTAGTAACTGACGGAAAGTCACTGAGTAAAACACAAGCGATTTCTGGCGTTCCCCAAGGTAGTGTCATATGCCCTCTGCTGTTCTTTATCTATATAAATGATTTAGGAGACATCTAAGCAGCCATCTTCGGTTGTCTGCAGATGACTGCCCGTTTATCAAGTAATGAAGTCATCAGAAGATAAAAAATTGCAAAACTATTTAGAAAAGATAAAACTGGCAATTGACCCTAAATAACGAAAAGTGTAAGGTCGTCCATACGAGTGCTAAAAGGAATCCGTTAAACTTCGTTACACGATAACTCAAATCTAGAGGCCGTAAATTCAACTACAAAAAACTAGGAATTACAATTACGAACAACTTAAATTGGAAAGAACACACAGAAAATCTTGTGGGAAAGGCAAACCAAAGACTGCGTTTTATGGGCAGAACACTTAGAAAATGACACAGATCTTCTAAAGAGACTTTTTGAGTACCACTGCGCGATCTGGTATCCTTACAATATAGGATTTATGGAGTACATCGAGAAAGTACAACAAAGAGCAGCAGCACGTTTCGTATCATCGCGAAATAGGGGTCAGAGTGTCTCTGACATACAGGATTTGGGTGGACATCATTAAAGCAAAGGCGTTTCTCGTTGCGGCAGAATAATCTCACAAAATTACAATCGCCAACTTTCTTATCCGAGTGCGAAAATATGTTTTTGACGCAGACTTACATAGGGAGAAACGATCATCATAATAAAATAAAGGATATCAGAGCTCGCACAGAAAGACGTAGGTGATCATTTTCTCCGAGCGCTGTTCGAGATTGGAACAACGGAACTATTGTGAAGGTGATTCGATGAACCCTCTGCTGGCACTTTAGCGTGATTTACGGAGTATCCATGTAAATGTAGATGGTCTCATTGCAGATGGTTTGCAAATTATGTGCGTTCCATACAGCCGTGTCCATGATAACATTCCTCTCTCAGATTTGTTGATCACAGTTATAACAGGAGGATGTATCGGTTTGCTTTATCACTTACATTTTTGGGTTTCCAGTAAATTCTGAATTCACTTCCTGCAAAAAATGAGTATATTTAATCTGTTAGAATACTGCTGCGCGGTGTGGGATCCATACCAGGTGGAACTGACGGAGGACATCGAAAGGGTGCAAAAAAAGGGCAGCTCGTTTTGTATTATCACGTAATAGGGGAGAGAGTGTGGCATATATGATACGCGAGTTGGGATGGAAGTCATAAAGCAAAGACGGTATTCGTCGCGGCGAGATCTTTTTACGAAATTTCAGTCACCAACTTTCTCTTCAGAATGCGAATATATGGTGTTGAGCCCAACCTACATAGGTAGGAATGATCATCAAAATAACATAAGAGAAATCAGAGCAGGTTTAGGTGTTCGTTTTACCCGCGCGCTGTTCGGGAGTGGAATTGTAGGGAGATAGTATGATGGTGGTTCGATGAACCCTCTGCCAAGCACTTAAATGTGAATTGCAGAGTAATCATGTAGATGTAGGAAAGTCATTAACTAATAGCACTGTTTCATCTTGTGATGGCTCATACTGGCGACATCACGTCTTTTCAGTTATTCTTTGAGTGCTAGAATTTTAGATCTAGATACTGTGATTTCCTTGTGATACCTACACTTCGTTCAGCCGTTGTCTATTCCTTGCTCTTTCAGAATATAGCTCCGGTACTTCATAGTCGCACGGCCTAATTTTTTTACTCGTAGAAAGCCCTTAGTTTTTACACACAGACCTGCGTTTATTAATCACTTGATGCTACTCGATATTTTCCTACATGTGGTCATTTCCGTGTTTCCCATACAACACTTATCTAATCCAATATACTTCATGTCGATTATTTCTGCCTTAGGTTTCTGGAATGTTACAAATGTTTTCCCCCAGGTTGAGTGCTCTGTGATTCATACCTGCAGTTGGTGTTGCTTTATGTAGTGATTAATTGCTGCTGTGAAAGTACTGCATCAGTTTCCTAAGTTGCTTTTAATTTATTGACGGATGTCCGTGGTACTAATGACACAGAGTTTTCAGCTTTATTACATCTTGGGCACGAAAGGTGGGGAACTGTTTGTTACGCTGCACACCTGCTCCTTGGAACTGACCAGCCCGAGAGAATTTTCCAAACATTAATTCTATCTTAAATTTACTGCTGCGCTGCCTTTATCTCGGTTCTTAGCGGCCATTGACCCTCACTATCTTGTATTGTAACGGCCGTTGACAACGTAATAATAAACAGTAGCAGGGCATCGAAAAGTGGGACACTTGCCTTACCTTTATATCGGTACTGTACTTCCCAAAAGTTGTTCTGTCTCAGTGCGGTTACTTTCACAGGGTACAGGAGAATAAATTAGGAGAGTCAAGACTACTAACTCGTCGCTAACTCGCTCGTTCTCCTCCCTTCGATTATGGAAATTAATTTTAAGGAATAAGAGATTATAGGACTACAACTGCTCCGTGGGCG
Source organism: Schistocerca gregaria (assembly GCF_023897955.1). Lineage (NCBI taxonomy): Eukaryota > Metazoa > Arthropoda > Insecta > Orthoptera > Acrididae > Schistocerca > Schistocerca gregaria. Next base: position 347,243,340 of record NC_064926.1, on the reverse strand, counting down.
TAAGGTCGCCGAAGTCTTCTTCTGGATGAAGGCGAAAAACAGCCTTCAGGGCACGAAAAAACTGTTAAGCGAATAAACAGGAAATACCTCCACGTAAATCAGTTCCAAAACTCAAGGGCCGATCAATCTTTAATTACTAAAAGTTTCTGAGCTATTGTTCCGTGACCAAATGGACTTACTTGGTACGCCATTTTATGAACAAAAATTAGTTTTTTTTATTTCATTCTGCGTGGGAGAGTGAACCGAATTGAAATGCATCTGTTTTAAAACTCTGCTTTTTGCTTTGCTGATTCATTTAGAGCCAAATTTTACGTTTGAAGACATTTTTCAGTTTCCCGCAACATTTCAACCATTTTATTACTGTGGGCGCATCTCAGCCCAATAAATTACTCTATTATCGACGTTCTGGGTAGCACTAAGTTTTTATCCATTTCTACCACTAAATCACTAAGTGAAAAAAAATGGTTGTAGCTCCGTCGTAAGTTGCATTGAGAAGTTTTTTTTTATTATTTCTTGTTTGTAACAAGTACCTGACACCGAACATTAGAGAACTCTAACGTTCGTCCTCAACAGATACCCCCCGTTGAGAGGCCAGACAAACGTGTGGTTCCTGAAGAGGGGCAGTAGTCTTTTCAGTACTTGCAGGGGCAACAGTCTGGATGATTTATTGATCCGGCCTTTTAACATTAACCAAAACTGCCTTGCTGTGCTGGTACTGCGAACGGCTGAAAGCAAGGGGAAACTACAGCCATAATTTTTCCCGAGGGTATGCAGCTTTACTGTATGGTTAATGATGATGGCGTCCTCTTGGGTAAAATATTCCGGAGGTAAAATAGTCCCCCATTCGGATCTCCGGGCGGGGACTACTCAGGAGGACGTCGTTATCAAGAGAAAGAAAACTGGCGTTCTACGGATCGGAGCCTGGAATGTCAGATCCCTTAATCGGGCAGGTAGGTTAGAAAATTTAAAAAGGGAAATGGATAGGTTAAAGTTAGATATAGTGGGAATTAGTGAAGTTCGGTGGCAGGAGGAACAAGACTTCTGGTCAGGTGAATACAGGGTTATAAATACAAAATCAAATAGGGGTAATGCACGAGTAGGTTTAATAATGAATAAAAAAATAGGAGTGCGGGTAAGCTACTACAAACAGCATAGTGAACGCATTATTGTGGCCAAGATACGAAGCCCACGCCTACTACAGTAGTACAAGTTTATATGCCAACTAGCTCTGCAGATGTTGAAGAAATTGATGAAATGTATGATGAGATAAAAGATATTATTCAGATAGTGAAGGGAGACGAAAATTTAATAGTCATTGGTGACTGGAATTCGAGTGTAGGAAAAGGGAGAGAAGGAAACATAGTAGGTGAATATGGATTGGGGCTAAGAAATGAAAGAGGAAGCCGCGTGGTAGAATTTTGCTCAGAGCATACATTAATCATAGCTAATACTTGGTTTAAGAATCATCAAAGAAGGTTGTATACATGGAAGAATCCTGGAGATACTAAAAGGTATCAGATAGATTATATAATGGGAAGACAGAGATTTATGAACCAGGTTTTAAATTGTAAGACATTTCCAGGGGCAGATGTGGACTGACCACAATCTATTGGTTATGAACTGTAGATTAAAACTGAAGAAACTGCAAAAAGGTGTGAATTTAAGGACATAGGATCTGGATAAGCTGAAAGAACCAGAGGTTATACAGAGTTTCAAGGAGAGCATAAGGGAACAATTGACAGGAATGGGGGAAAGAAACATAGTAGAAGAAGAATGGGTAGCTCTGAGGGATGAAGTGGTGAAGGCAGCAGAGGATCAAGTAGGTAAAACGACGAGGGCTGCTAGAAATCCTTGGGTAACGGAAGAAATATTGAATTTAATTGATGAAAGGAGAAAATATAAAAATGCAGTAAATGAAGCAGGCAAAAAGGAATACAAACGTCTCAAAAATTAGATCGACAGGAAATGCAAAATGGCTAAGCAGGGGTGGCTAGAGGACAAGTGTAAGGATGTAGAGGCCTATCTCACTAGGGGTAAGATAGATACTGCCTACAGGAAAATTAAAGAGACCTTTGGAGAAAAGAGAACCACTTGTATCAACATCAAGAGCTCTGATGGAAACCCAGTTCTAAGCAAAGAAGTGAAAGCAGAAAGGTGGAAGGAGTATATAGAGGGTCTATACAAGAGCGATGTACTTGAGGACAATATTATGGAAATGGAAGAGGATGTAGATGAAGATGAAATGGGAGATACGATACTGCATGTAGAGTTTGACAGAGCACTGAAAGACCTGAGTCGAAACAAGGCCCCCGGAGTAGACAACATTCCATTAGAACTACTGACGGCCTTGGGAGAGCCAGTCCTGACAAAACTCTACCATCTGGTGAGCAAGATGTACGAGACAGGCGAAATACCCTCAGACTTCAAGAAGAATATAATAATTCCAATCCCAAAGAAAGCAGGTGCTGACACATGTGAAAATTACCAAACCATCAGTTTAACAAGCCACAGATGCAAAATACTAACACGAATTCTTTACAGACAAATGGAAAAACTGGTAGAAGCCCACCTCGAGGAAGATCAGTTTGGATTCCGTAGAAATACTAAAACACATGAGGCAATACTGACCCTACGACTTATCTTAGAAGCTAGATTAAGAAAAGGCAAACCTACGTTTCTAGCATTTGCCAACTTACAAAAAGCTTTTGACAATGTTGACTGGAATAATTTTTTTCAAATTCTGAAGGTGGCAAGGGTAAAATACAGGGAGCGAAAGGCTATTTACAATTTGTACAGAAACCAGATGGCAGTCATAAGAGTCGATGGGCATGAAAGGAAGCAGTGGTTGGGAAAGGAGTGAGACAGGGTTGTAGCCTCTCCCCGATGTTATTCAATCTGAATATTGAGCAAGCAGTAAAGGAAACAAAAGAAAAATTTCGGAGTAGGTAGTAAAATCCATGGAGTAGAAATAAAAACCTTGAGGTTCGCCAATGACATTGTAATCCTGTCAGAGGCAGCAAAGGACTCGGAAGAGCAGTTGAATGGAATGGACAGTGTCTTGAAACGAGGATATAAGATGAACACCAACAAAAGCAAAACGAGGATAATGGAATGTAGTCGAATTAAGTCGGGTGATGCTGAGGGAATTAGATTAGGAAACGAGACAAAGTAGTAAAGGAGTTTTGCTATTTGGGGAGCAAAATAACTGATGATGGTCGAAGTAGACAGGATATAAAATGTAGACTGGCAATGGCAAGGATAGCGTTTCTGAAGAAGAGAAATTTGTTAACATCGAGTATAGATGTGTCAGGAAGTCATTTCTGAAAGTATTTGTATGGAGTGTAGCCATGTATGGAAGTGAAACATGGACGATAAATAGTTTGGACAAGAAGAGAATAGAAGCTTTCGAAATATGATTTAGTGCTAAAATGGCGCCCAGTGGATAGCCCGTCAGAAACTCAACACAGATCAAGCATAAGAACAGGAAGGTGTACTGAACTGCGGAAAAAAAAGAGCAGAATAGAAACAGCGAACGGTCCACGTTAAGGATGTGCAACATCGAGAGAATTTGAACATCCACGTAATGGTTACGTGGTCGCGGCGTTTAACTCTGGAGGCATATGTCCGTGTTCAAGTCTCCCTCGTATCCTTTTTTTCCTCCTTCACAAAATCATGAACCGTCCGTCTGGTCGTTGACGTGTCTCTTCACCCTACTCAAATCTGCGTCTGTGCCTGTTGGCAACAGCCTAGTGTAACGAGGGGTCCTCCATACGTACGTACCTCCTATTTATTCTTCTCAAGTACCAGATGTTATGGCTCATCTGTTCCGTCCGAAAGTTCTACCTATTGAATTTCTTTGTTGTAACGAAGTTTACATCCTTTTATTTACTGTTTTCATTTCATTTCTGTGAGAGGTCTATGCGGTAACTGGCCTGCTCTCACCTTTGCAGTTAACTCCGTGACCACAGACCGTGACACCACAACTGTCACACCGTGGTTCTTGCAATTTACTCCATGCTGCACTTCATGAGCTTGGACCTCTGACTATCTCTATTTTGCTTCTTTTTCACCATTCAGTACACCTTCCTATTTTCATGCTTTATCTGACTTCAGTTTTTGACAGGTTAACCACTGGGGATGGGGAGTTTCTGTCTACTGATGTTGCAGGGGGTCGCCATCATCTATAAATTTATTTTTCACTGTAAATAAATGGTGATTCAATTTCATCTCTTCTTCCTGTAATTTCGCTCCATTTCCTTTATACTTACAAGGACTAATTTTATCTGCGCCATCCCGTACCTTTGTAACGGAGGGTAACCGAAAATTGGGTTGTTGATGAATAATTTGCGTCTTTTGCAAAGCTTTTGTGTGTATTGTAATTAAAACATTTTCACACTGCGTGAACAATTGGCTTCGTTGTTTCTGATGTACTGAGTTTCCGGGCTTCGAAACTGAAGCAAACTTACATAAGAGTTTGCAACTGGAATTTAGAACTATGTATGGCTTATATAGCAGAATACCACGAAGAAAACAATGATTAGTCTAATAATGGAACGTGAATCAACCAGTGGAAGGCTGCCCCTCTCAGAGCACATAAAATTCGAATATGTTCCCGTTTATTTAAAAGGCTGGGAAAGTGGGGTACCAGCTGTCTCATTCTACCTTCCTCAGCATCTTCAAAAATTTTCCCAACAATTTTTGCACGCGATCACAGTCGAACTTTATGTAACATGCAACTCATCAACATCGCCCATAAGCTCCGCTAACCGTAACTCACTCTCTCACAATAGTCCATCCCTGTAAGTCGCTCATACCCATCCTCTCCTCACTCATTCAGTCCAGCTCATTGTCATCATATCTGTGTCTGTCACTGTCTCCTGCGTCACAGCCACAGTCTCCTTCGTTCTCTCCTAGTGCTAAGGTCTCTTCTCTCAATAACTGTCTCCCTCTTGCTCTCTCTTGCTGCTAATATCCAATTCCTTCCTTCCTACTGGTGCTGTCTTCTCACTGTCTCCCTCCTCCTCGTTATCATAGTCATATACTATGTGTCACTATCACTGGCTCTCTCACACTTATTACTCTCCCCTCCCGGGCAATTTCTCTTTCATTCTTTTCCTAGAACTGTTCTGTCCCTCAACTACATTCCACTGCCACTACGTCCTTCCCTTTCTCTCACCCTGCCATTGTCTCCGCCGCTCTTTTTATAACACAATCACTGTTTATATTTCCGTCTCTGTCACTACCACTACTTTCTTCTCTCAGCAGGAAATACACGAATGTGTTCGCCTGCCAAAACTTTTGGGAAATTTTTAAAAGTGCTGTGGAACGTAGAATGAGGCACCTTTTTCTTACATTCTTTTAAATAAACAGGAACATACTCGCGTTTATTCGTGCTCAGACAGGAGCATTTTTCCGCTGGTTCCCTTCTTTTCCCTGCTGCAGCAAGATATGTAACTTATACGAAAAGAAATGTATTGGTCAGTAAAATTTTATTTACTTTTGTGAAGCTGAAGTAAAGGAAAACTAATTTTACATCTCAGACAGGATTTCACGAGTAAAAAAATTTTGCGCATGCTTCAGTACTACAAGAACGGGTTTCCGGATGATAACTTGCATTTCACAGCATATTTCTCCGTGTTACTTTGCCTTATAAAGTACGTTTTCGCCTCACATTGTATTTTGCGTATACAAGTAGGGCAACTTTGTACCTCTCGATCACGGAAATGTACACACTTAAAAAAATGTTTCGCATCACCTCGGTTTCAAGAATTCCGGAACCTGTACAGAAAATTGCAATAGAGATCAACATAAACACCATTCCACCGTTTTTTATTGCTCATGAAAACCCACACTGCATGTTGTACTACCATACAGCGAGACCTTCAGATGTGGTGGTCCAGATTGCTGTACACACCGGTACCCCTAATACCCAGTAGCACGTCCTCTGCATTGATGCATCTCTGTATTCGTCGTGGCATACTACCCACAAGTTCATCAAGGCACTGTTGGTCCAGATTGTCCCACTCCTCAACGGCGTTTCGGCGTAGATCCCTCAGAGTGGTTGGTGGGTCACGTCGTCCATAAACAACCCTCAGCCCTTTTCAATGCATCCCAGGCATGTTCAGTAGGATTCATATATGGAGAACATGCTGGCCACTGTAGTCGAATGATGTCGTTATACAGAAGGAAGTCATTCACAGGCTGTGGATGGTGGTGGTGGGAGGCGCGAATTGTCGTCCATGAAGACGAATGTCTCGCCAATATGCTGCTGCCCATATGGTTGCACTATCGGTCGGAGGATGGCATTCACGTACTCTACAGCCATTACGGCGCCTTCCGTGACCACCAACGGCGTACGTCGGCCCCACATAATGCCACCCCAAAACAGCAGGGAACCTCCACCTTGCTGCACTAGCTGGACAGTGTGTCTAAGGCATTCGGCCTGACCGCGTTGCCCCCAAATACGTCTCCGACGATTATCTGGTTGAAGGCATATGCGACACTCATCGGTGAAAATGTCCGTTCGGCATATTGTCGGGGCCATCTGTACCGCGCTGCATAGTGTCATGGTTGTAAAGATGGACCTCGCCATGGACATCGGGGGCGAAGTTGCGCATCATGCAGCCCATTGCGCACAGTATGAGTCCTACCACGACGTCCTGTGGCTGCACGAAAAGCATTATTCAACATGGTGGCGTTGCTGTCAGGGTTCCTCCAAGCCATAATCAGTAGGTAGTAGTGCCCTTGGGCGGCCTGAGCAAGGCATGTCATTGACAGTTCCTGTCTCTCTGTATCTCCTCCATATCCGAACAACATCACTTTGGTTCATTCCGAGACGCCTAGACACTTCCCTTGTTGAGAGCCCTCCCTGGCACAAAATAACAATGCAGAGGCGATCCAACCGCAGTATTGGCCGTTTAGGCACGACTGAACTAACACGAGCCGTGTACTTACTTCCTGGTGGAAGAAGGACTGGAACTGATCGGCTGTCGGACCCCCTAAGTGTAATAGGCGCTGCTCATCCATAGTTGTTTACATCTTTGGGCGGGTTTAGCGACGTCTCTGAACAGTCAAATGGGCTTATCTTGGGTACAATATCCACAGTCCAAACTATCTTCAGGCGTTCTGGGAACAGGAGTGATGCAAAACTTTGATGTGTGTATAAATATATGAAGGAAAAATTTTCAAGGCGGTTAGAGATCGGAATTTTAGGAATACACCGTAAAAAGTACTGTCATTTGCTGTGCATAGCGGCCCTGAATCCGCGGTTGGTTTTTAGTACCAAAAAAAATTTGTGGTTTTTCTCAATGACGGATGAAAACGAGGACGAGGAGATGGCAATTCTAGATAAATGCCTAGAGAATATACCGTAAAAATATGTGCAATGTACTGCGGTTATTTATTATTTAGATTTCGCCTCATATGGGATTTTACGTGTAGAAGTGGGGTCACTTTGAACTTCTGTGTCTTGGAAACGGATGAAGGCAGCAAGAAAATTTTTGTGGTTGCTCGATGACGCAATATTAGGAGCATGCCATAAATTTCAACCATTTGCTGAGAATAGCTATCTTTGAATCCTCGGCTAGGTTTTCGTCCGCTAATGAAAGCGAAAATTTAGTGAAAAAAACCCTTTTTGAGCATTTTCGAAGAATCGCTTATGAACTAATGGTGCCTCCGTAAGTCTCATCAAGCCCATCGTCAATCATATCAAATGCAAAAAGAAGCAACCGGTTTGCTCCATTTGCCTAAGCAGGAGGAAGTGTGTAATATTCATACTCTGACCCTGACCCTGTACTGTAGGAAAGTGACAGTAAGACGATCCGTCCGTTGGGTAAGCAAATGGTCTCTAGCCCAAGGCCTATCACAAGCACTTGATCCTATCTTTTTATCACAAACATAACCCGAGGTATGAGCATCACCGGAAAGTCCCGTTTTTCAGCGCTGCGTTTTGGAGTATATTGGGCACGGATGCTGTCGCAGAGGCGAAACAGTATCCTGGAATTTGTTTGTACGTGTATTGTTTTCTGTGGCGGGCTGTTGCAGAAAGTCATTGAACTGTTAACTACCTTTCCACTCTAGTTTTCTTCCTGAAAGGAATGTTACTATTGTTGTCCTTAACACAATTTTCTGTAGCCGTTTCCATGGAGACTAATTCACACGAAATACTTAAAACGCTCCCAACAAATGAATGTTTCATGATTAATACAGTTTCGAAGTTATTGTCACATAGCTTTCACTTCTGTAGCCAGCTAGGCTATCTGATTGCGTGTTCCATACATCTGAACCATTTTTTATTGAAATAATGTGGAACGAGCAAGCTTCATGGTATGCAGACATCATTAGTGTTATCATCGATGAACAGGTAATTTTAAATCTAGCCTAAATTCATTTTTCCTGGACAACTACTCCTTTCTTGCATGAATATCTGTTTAAAAATTCGTAGTTGTTTACGAACTACCAATTTTTAAACAAAAATTCATCCAAAGAAGTTGCCCACGAAAAATGAGTTTAGGCTAGATTTAAAATTTTCTTCGCTACCTTTCAGACCTTTATGTCAATGGGCAAATTATCAAAGATTTTATTGTTGAATATTGAACTCATTGCTGAGCCACTAACGGCTTTATTAATTGGTAATAAAGGCTATTTTTCCCTCTAGTGTTGTACATATGGACCTCACTGTTCTTAAATAGTGGTAGATGATTTATGATGAATTTCATTTGCGTGCTTATTGTGAGGTCTCAGTTAAAATGCCTAGCTCCTTTAAGAGGTACCACACGACAGCCGTGAGTACTAGTGCTCACTTTTCTGTAATCAATACTTTATTTCTAAGTGGTGAGTTACCACAGAAATTTATCCCCTACGACGTTAATGAGTTAAAATATGCAAAATATGCCAGGAATTTAATTCGTGTTATTCCTTTAGCATTATCAGTTACACAATGAGCAAAAGTAGCTCAATTTAATTGTTTGAAAGGTTCTTTAATATGATTCTTCCAGTTCCACTTTTCATCAATATGTATACCTAAAAATTTGGAGCATTCTGCCCTGTTTACTGATTCCTCCTCATGTGCTACATCAATCGTTAGTATGACTGTTGTATATAACTGTATAAATGTGATTTCTTCCAAATTTAGAGAAAGCCCACTTTCTGATAAACACTTTATAATTCTTTCGGAAATATTTACAATCTCTTCTACTGCTTTCTCTCTAATGGGATTTACTATAACACTAGTATTCTCAATGAAATGTACCTATTCGATTTGTTAATTGTTAGTGGAAGATCACTCACATGTAAAACCGACAGAAGTGGACCCAAAACTGGATCCTGTGGGACTCCCTTTGTGATTTCTCTCCAGTCACTAAGATTTTCTGCCCTTTCGACATTAGCAGCACAGATTTTTTCTGTTATGTATGTCAAATATGATTCAGACCAGCTGTGTGTAAAACCATCAATTCCATAAACTTGAGTCTAGAGTGTAATATGAGCTACTGTTTACAAAATCAAACGCCTCGAAAGATAGCAAAAAATAGCAACTGGCTATATTTTATTATTTAAAACTTGTTTGCTATTTGATGAGTAAATGTTACTCAGTCTAGCATTTCTTCTGGAATCCAAAATTTGATATGCATAGTAAAATGTTTTTACTTAAGTGTGAGACTACTATTAAGTGTACTACTTTTTCAAATATCTTGAAAAACGATGTTATTAAGGAAACTGCACGATAATTAAGTCTTTCTTGTACGTTTCTTACAAAGAGCTTTAAAAATTGTATATTTGAACCGCCTGAAAAAACTCTGCGCCAGTGATGCATTACATATATCGCTAAGAACTAAGTTAGAATAACTTCTCAGAATTCTCTTGTAATTCCATGACAACCAAGTGCGCTTTTATTTGTTAGAATTCATTAATATGTGAAGAACGTTGATGCTGCTACTAGTTGGTTAAAGTTCTTTGTCACAGTGATTCCTTATTTAACCAATATTATAAACAGGCTTAAGTGATACTGAGCTCTATACGCCATAAAGGGTGCGAGACTGTCAAAGTCTATCTCTCTTCTCATATCGTAGCATACAGAACTTGCCTATTATTGTTACTAAAGACTGGGGGTTACAGTCATGAAAGTGCCGAAATAGCTCTTGTGCTGGGCTCCCTCTAACAAATGCAATTGGTTTTTGACGCCCTGTCGACAACACGGCAAGCGAGAAGAAAGATCAACAAAAGAAACCGGCCAGTGTTCAATACCGCGCTCTGTCGTTAATATTTATGGGCTTTCAGATACCGCAGTAGCTACACGCCAACAATCAATAAAAAATATCACGAGTCACCCTGAGAGACGGCCACAGATGCTACGCTGCTGTAAATACAATGACAAGAAGAAGAAACTTATCGCCTGATTCGTATTATGACTTGAGGGCATGTGAAGATTAACAATCCCTTGCTGACATGTTCGCGTATGATTTCCGCCAGGTTAAAATGGCTCAGAGTAGTTGTAACTGATATTAAATGTACAGATCAATGTAAAACTATGTCCTGGGAACAACCACACGACGTAATGTGTAGACCTAAGCAGTTCCATTAGAAACTGATTTTAGCCAACGTTCTCTGCCACAAACACGATGTACGAGGAAACTGTAGAACTTTGTTTACGTCTATACTGTATATACAGGGTGAATCGCCTAAAATTTGCACAGCAAACTTTGCTGAAATATAAAGTACTACTGATGTGCGGTTTTTACAGGGGCTTGTACTGTGAGCCAAGAAAGTAATTTTTGTTCATATATACATCGTTCTTAAACAGAACAAAGCCAAGTGACATTAAACTAAAAGTAGTAAAATAAGTGGTTTTTGTTGCAGGATTCTGGTGCGAATCATGTAAGATATATAGTATTCTGAAACGTTTCCATACCGACACTTATTCGTCCCATTCAGGCTGCACAGTTGCTATGTACGATGTTATGTTTGCTTACAGTGTGCTTGTAAGTTCTTAAAGTGCATTACGACTTGCTAGTCGGTCAGTGTTTTACAGTCCACGCAGTAGGTCGTGAGTGGTCGATGGGATTTACCCATGCAGAAAAAGCCGACATGCTCGTGGGTTATGGAGGGTGTAGGAAGAATGCAGTTCTTTCTTGTACAGAGTATGCGGCAAGATATCGCAATAGACGTCACTTATCTCGGCAATTATCAACCTCTTCACTTAGTTACTTGAAAGTTGTAGTGTAACACTCAGACAATGTAACAGAAGTAAGCAAGTGACGACAAATCGCACGAGGAAGTGGTATGAGTCAAACAAGTGTTCTCCATCGACATAGGTTCCGTCTCGCTACAAGAGTTGTATGGAAACTATTGTGAGAGTAGTGTTAGCTTCTGTACAAGAGCATTAAGACAGGATACTCTAGATGTGTCACGTTTCTGTTACGACTTCCTTTGCACGCTGTGTGGTTCTTTAGTGGATACAGGAACGAGGAAAAATGTAGTTCATGAACAGAGAATTCATATATTAATTTAGCTTACATCAAATAACAAATAGTAAAAATATATAACTTCGTTACTGAAGCAGCAGTTTAAGTTGCTAACAGTAGCTTTTTAATGAAGAAAGATATAAATATACAAAAGATTTATAAATCTCTCGCTCTTCAGTACGATGTCCATTCAAAAGACGTCGAGCACTGACCACTATGTAAGTCTGTAAATGTTACTCAACTGGCAGACCAACAAAATAGGGGCAGCGCATGAATGTTCGAACTTAAGCACACCCGCCGCTGAAGTCCGAAGAAGGGATGCTTGCATCTCATTGGCAGGAGCGCAATCTTCCGTGACAGCGTCCTCGTGCCGCCGTAGCGGCTGTAGGAAACGCAGCGGCAAAACTGGCGGCGCGCTTATTTGAAAGTGTGGCCGACCGGATAGCGGCCGATGGCGCAGTTATATTGTTCAGACGCCACATTTAGCAGTCAGGGCCAGGTAAACCGCCGAAACACGCACTGTTGGTGTGCTGATGATCCTGAATTGGCATCGTCAGGTGGAACATCAGCATCGATGGAGTGTAACCATGTTGGATGGGATACTGAACCATCAGCTCATACGCCCGCTTTTCACAGACGGAACGCGGACAAGTATCGTAGCCTACTAATAGACCATCTTTCCCAGATGCTAGGAGACGTTTCTCTGCAGACTAGGAGGAACCTGTGGAACCAACCTGGTGGCTCTACAACCCATTGCGCACAGAGTACTCCGGCAGGTCTTCACGAGTTGTTTCCAGATCGTTGAACTGGACGCAGAAGACCTGTACCTTGGCGGGCCCGTTCCCCATATTTGACGCCTGTAGAATTTTTTCCGTGGGGAAAGCTGAAAGACGCTGTGTACAAGGCAATACAAACTACACCCAATGATATGCAACGACGTATTACTACAGCCTGTTCGGACGTCTCCGCTGAAATGCTAGCACGAGTGCAGCAGTCGTTCCGAACCAGATTGGAAGAGCGTACTGCCGCTGCCGGTGGTCATTTGACCACAACGTGTGATGGTCAGTTGTCTTTCTACTACTCAGAATCCACTTAACTAGTGAATGCACTTGTGTTGTCCTTTAGTGTGTGCTACTACAGGCATTGTACAAGTGTTGGAGTGGAAACTTTTCAAAGCACGAAATCTCGTTAACGACTGACTAGAATCGGGCAACAAACACAACTTACATACTAATTTACCCTACTTTTAGTCTGTTAACGCAAATAGGCATTGTTCCATTTTAAAAAAATGTTTGCACAAAAAATAAACGTCGTAAGTGTTAGTGCAATCTGTTGAGTGTCTAACGATATAAGCCCCTGACTGATCAAGAGAACTTTCCATTTACGCAATATTCGCGGTAAAAGGTTTAGGTGATTCATCCTGCATGCTCTGCAAACCATCTTAAGTGTGATGGAGGGTATTTTCATGTACCGCCGTCACCATCTTTCCTGTTCCAGTCGCGAATAATGCGCCACTTCCTGATTATTCTTCCAGTGGTTCTTAGCTGACATCTGCTTCTCCTAGAATTAGTTATATGCATTGTTCTGCTTCACTTTCGTACGCATATTCTTAGATATTTAATGAATGTGACTGCTTCCAGCGATTGTTTGAAAATCGTGTAATCATACAGAAACAGGTCTTTCCGACTTTTACATGCGGTACATTACATTTGTTTATGTTGAAGGCCAACCGGCAATCCCTGCACCAAGTGCCGATCCTTCTGCAATTCGCTACAGTTTTCTAGTGTTGCGACTTCTCTATACAAAACGGTCTACATCTAAATCTACATACATACTCCGCAAGCCACAGTGTGCTGCAAGGCGGTGCGTACTTCGTATCCCTACATTCATTTCCTTTCCAGTTTCGCTCGCAAATACAGCTAAAGAGAAACGACTATCTATATGACTCCGTACAAATCTGTTCATCGCGGTCCATATAAAAATGTACGTTGGCGGCAGTAAAATCGTTCTGCAGTCAACTGCAAAGACCTGTTCTCTAAACTTTTTTTAGATAGTGCTCTTCGAAAAGAATGTTGCCATCCCTCCTGGGATTCACATTTGAGTTCCCGAAGCATTTACGTAATACCTGCGTGTTGTTCGAACAAATCGGCGACAAATCCAGCAGCTTGCCTCTGCATTGCTTCTATGTCTTCTTTTAATCTGACATGGTGCGGATCCTAAACACTTGAGCAGTATTCTAGAATTGGTCGATCTAATGTCTACATGCGGTTTTCTTTACAGATGAACCACATTTTCCTGAATTTCTCGCACGTTTACCATTCACCGTCCCTACTGCAGTCCTTCCATTCTTTTACTATTTTATACCCTTTTGCAACGTTTAGCCTAGATACTTAATCGATGTGACTGCCAACCAGCACACTACTAAGTTGTATTCGACCACTACGGGATTGATTCTCCTACTGATCAGCAGTAACTTGCATTTTTCTACGTTTTGAGCTAGCTGCCATTCATCACACCAACTAGACATATTGTGTAAGTAATCCTTTATCCTCTTACAGTCGACTTCAGCACCTTCCTGTTCACCACAACCGCGAACTACTGCCCACGCTGTCCGCCAGATGATTTACGTATACAGAAAATAGCAGCGATCCTTTCACACTTCCCTGTCTCTGAAGAACACTCGCTGTCGAGATCAATATACTGGGTTCTGTCACTTAAGAAATCTTCGATCGCCTCACATATCTGGGAACGGCTCGCACCTTCGTTAACAGTCTGCGGTGGGGTATGGTATCAAATGCTTTTCGAAGATCAAAGAATATGGAATCTGCCAGTTGCCTTTCACCCATAGTAGGCACAATATCATATGAGGAAAGAGCAAGCTGAGTTTCGTACGAGTAACGCTTTCTCAAACCATGCAGATCCGTGGACACACGCTTTTGTATCAAGGAAAATATTCCAACAGAGTATGGTGTTCAATAATTCTGCAGCAAACCGATGTGATTTTGCAGGTCAGTTCTTTTACCCTTTTTATACACAAGAGTCACCTGTGCTTTTTCCCACTCGTTTGGGTCTTGAAGCTGGGCGAGAGATTCGCGATAAAGCAATGTAAGTGAGGGGCCAATGACGTAACTACTCTTTGTAAAACCGAACTGGAATTCCATCCGGACTGTTTTCAGCTGTTTGGTTCTTTCTCTACGGCAATGATGCCTGCTATTATACCCTCCATACACCAGTCTGTTCGATGGTCAAACGGCGGTATAATGAGTTTGTACGATTCTCCTAAGCGAACTATTTCTTAAACGCGAAATTTAAAAGTTCGGCTTTCCGTTTGCTATCTCCTATTGCCACACCAAACTGCTCAAGGAATTGCTACTGAAGTTTTTGGACTCGCTTAACGATTGTACGGAGGACCAGAATTTTCTCGGCAAGATCTTTTGCTCCATCTTTTTAGGGACGCACGAATCTCTGGAATCCTTGCCTTATTTGTAAGTTTTCTCACGAACGGAGAGTGCAGCAGCCGCTTCCCCAGAATTTTCCGAATTACGTTATTAACACACAGTGGTTCTTACCCGTCCTTAATGCCCTTACACGGTACGTATGTCCTCAGAGCACGGTTTACAATTCGTTTATATTTTGACCATAGTTCCTCTAGGTCCATCATACTGGAACTAAAAGTCAAATCATTGTCCAAGAAGGATGCAACAACTGCTTATCTGCTCTTTCCAGCAGAAATGCTCTCCTAGCCTTCTTGCTTGATTTATTAACTTTAGTAACTATAGTCTCTGACGTCATGGTCACTAATCCCTGCCTCTAGACAGACGTCGTCAGGAAGGTCAGGCCTGTATGTAGTTAGGTCTAAAATATTTCTACTGTGTGGGGGGCCGTCTGCTCAAGATAGTTTTCGGAAAAACTGTGTTCAAAAGTACTACATAAGACTGTGTGTGTGCGTGTGTGTGTGTGTGTGTGTGTGTGTGTGTGTGTGTGTGTGTGTACCCCCTGCGATGAATCCGTATAGGTTCCAGTCTGTGATCAATAGGTTAAAGCTGTCTCCAACCAAAATTACACGATCGGACTTCTTTGAATGACACACTGCCATAGCGGAATCGGGTGATGGTAAAGGCATCCAGCAGTTAACTTTATTTTACCTATACCTGTTATACGCAAGCAGATGACTTCACAAATTAGATCTAAATAGGGACAATATTTTTGTCATCTGCAATGAACAATTCCCATCTACGGCGTCTAATCTGTCTTTTCGATGTACTTTCCAGAATCGCTAAATATCTCCGAGCTTCCTCTATTTCGGGTTTCATTCAGCTCGAGGTCCCGAGAAATTCTCTGAAGGGCAGTAAATTCGGGAACTTTCGTACGTAAACTTCTACAGTTTGCTGATAAAAATTTTGACAGCCTGTGTGTCTTTACCTCGAACGCGGCCTGATATCGCTTTGTGCGTGTTTGGCGAGTGTCCATCACAGTATTAAAACTACCCTCTAGCCCAAAAAACCCCAATTACACTCCGTAAGTACTCTGCTACCTGAGCAGCTCGTTCCTTTGTGTAGTGCACCCCTGACCTATCAACGGACGTCCTACAATTCCCCACACAATAAAGCAGGTCCAGAAATCTGTAGCTAATTCCGTCACAGAGTCGACGAAGCCTTCGATTGAGACCCTCCACGCGGCTCCGAACGAAACCCCGACCAGTGCTGCACAAACTCTGCTTGCACACCGCACACGAGACCAATAGCTTTCACCACTTCCGCCAACTGCCATTACGAAATGGGGATGGCCCCAGAACTCAAGCGACAGGCTTCGTTGGTGCCGGCATGAGCCACAATTTGCAGACGACTGACACTGCACACACTATAGCTGCAGGCAAGGCTGCTCTGATCATCCCCCCTCCCCTCCCCCTCCTGGCAGACATACCGAGTGCACATTGGCGGCTTTCTTTCCGGCCCTGAACGCTGGGCCTGAACGCTATCTCCAAGGGACTGCTAATACGTCTGAAGTTGGAGCTCCCTATAACTAGCTAACCCTACCCCCTCATAGGAGGAATAGGCGAGACCAGAGAGCCAGTCTTAACACTGGCCCGCCGCCTCGAGCGACGCGAACGCTTCACCACCCGCCGCTCGCCCTGCGGTGAGGGAGGATCCAAAGCGTCGGGTGCGCTGTAATGTGCCTCGACAGCAGAGCCTGTGGGCGAAACAAGCGACACGTAAAGCCGTCGGCACAAGGACCATGCATTCGAACGCTGAGCGCGCAGAGTTTGTCGTCACAGCTGTCGATTTGCACGCTAGGGAGTCTTTCCAAACGCGTAGAGCAATATCTAGCATGTTAGATATTCTGAACGTGTGTTGAAACGTTGACCAGTGAGATGGCAGAATGCCACCAACGTCACATGCAAGCCATTTCCCTTCTGTCGAGTCAAAAGGCGCCACATTGTCTTTCAGATGAAGCCCATATGTATGTATGCCGTTTCTGAGCACCAGCAAATTGGATCTCTCGAAAACACGTTGTTAATTGTATGACTAGTCATGATAAAATGACGAGGAAAGACATATTTGTGGTTCAATAAGTATTGTAACTTGCGTGTTACGATAGTATGCCATTTGAAGGCAACGAACGGCACACTGAGGATCCGTCACAGGCGCACTGTTCTTGGTACAATTTGTCATAAGTAAATTAAAGTTAGTAACATGGCTACGATTAAAGTTTTCAGGCGATGTAGGATGTTACGTATAGTTACCAAATACTCGTGGTCGGTTCAGCGCAGTGAGTAGCGTTACAGATACACAAGGAAACGTGTGATATGTTGGTGGAAAGCGTCCCACTACGGTCGTTTTTTTACTAGCCACTGCCCTTTTTATGGTTTTTGATTCTTCCATATTAGTTTAATGTAAGAATATAATGTAACATTCGATATTACGTAAATATAGTGTGTGTGTGTGTGTGTGTGTGTGTGTGTGTGTGTGTGTGTGTGTGTTTGGCTTAATCTACTAGACAGCTTGCACTACTTGCAGTAAGATATTTTGCTCTTTTTTTCTTGTAAGTTTTGTATTGCATACGACGTAAATATTTTGCTACTGAACAGGTACAGAGGTCAAGGAAGAATAACCTTTGGGTTTTACTAAAAAGTGAGAATGATAAAATTTTACCGCATATGGAGAACCACTGTAAAGTTGTATCTCACTGTTAGTAATGGAACTTTTATAGGCCGATGTCCTTATTGACTGGACATTAGAAAATCTTCGACTTTTAACAAGTTCACGGATAAATACTGTAAGTTTTTATTTGTGTATACTACAGACAGAACAACGCAGCATATGGACCAAGAAGGAAATGAACGTTTTAACAGAGCTAACATAGGAATTTTACGCTCGTCCATTTCGTAAACATTGTGATTTACGAGCCAGATAGAGCCACAAATGCAGCTGGAGCGCGTTGCGATCGCGTATACCACGTTGCGGCCCACGTCCGTATGCACAAGTAGCATCGTTACTGATCATTCAGGAGCACGTTGAAATCGCCACGCTCAACGTTGACTTTCAAAAGCAACGTCAGTGTGCCAACTGCTTAAGGTGTTCCATGCAACGCGCCTGATTCTCGAACGCCGCTATACCACTAGATAGCATCCTGATGACGGCTGACCGCAGCCGAAAGCGCATTCAGCTGTTCGCGAACTGGGTCCAGCTGCTCCGGCACCCGCACGTAGCACGCGTACACATCCTACCCATCCTAGCAGGGCTAACTCCGTAAGTAAACTATGAAAGCACACAGAGAAACCTAGATATGCGACCCTATACCCTCCTGACGCGTCAGAAACGGAGGTTGCCTCAGAGAGCTGCGTAGCTAGCCGTTCAGAAAATATGCCAACTGCGCTATATAGTGCCTGACTACAATTTACAGTTACAAAAAAAGCGAGATTACACCTCTTAAATAGAAAACTGCGATCGAAATTTAAGAATTATACTATTAAGAAAACTCTTAAACAGGTAAATACATAACCTGCAGATCTCCAGGTGTGTCCCGGGCGACAGCTGGAGACTGACTGCCTGACCCTTATTATGCTGAAACGAACGGTCCCTAACTCTTCAAAACACACAAATAACTATTGCGCTACAGACTGCCTGAATTTGTGCTTACTGTTACAAGACGCGACATTATATGTGAACACAATCATGGCTTCAAGCATAATCCACTGGTTAATTTATGTACATTCTCAACAGCAAGGGTCCTGAATCACTAACTTGGGTTGCACCTGAACTTACGATTTAAGACTGTTCTCCATTAAGAATGACCTTCCAGAAACTCTTCAATTCAACCACAAAGCTGTTGTGTACACTAACCGACAGTGCTCATCCGACGGAAATCATTTCGTAAAGCAAGGAACACGATTATTAACCTGTTCACTGGTATCTGTTGCCCCCTGGATTTCACGTTACAGAACAAGTTTAGTAGTGCGATCGTCGCTTGCAGACCACGTCGATTCCTACAGATAAAATTTCACGACTACAGAAAGGCCATAATAAGCACGCATAAAACGCGTTAAAGACTTCTACAATAGGTACTCCCTGAAACCGTGAATGACCTGCTCATTTTTCCAAACATTTTGAACGCTTCGTTCAACAGCGACCTACGGTAGAGTGCTCCCAGGAGAGGAGCAAGTTCTCTCGCATACGGTACTCTACGTGGTGTGAAATCTTACACTATCCCACCGGGCCATGTCGCCTTTCTTCAGTTTAGCGATATTAATTTCTTTTCTAACCAGCGGTCACTTATTCCGACGTGACTTTGGCGTTCGTGCGACTATTGTGGAGCGATGAACCGTCGTACGATATTGTCATCCTCCGTTTTCATTTGTTATGGCCAATGAGTGCCTGGACAGCTGGCCTTGATCCGTTTATGATTTCTAATACTACCAAAACCTCTTAGGATTTCCTTTCAGATCGATAAAATTACTTTGGAAATCTCGGAAAGCTTCACGCACGGCCTCTTCGCACTAATTTTAGCTTCGTTGAGTTTTTGTTTGTTTACGAGGCTTTGGTTCAGTTGAAATGCACGGTAAATAGGTCACTGACCAACACTGCGCCTATAGTTATTGCCTTCGCAACAATTTTAACTCACCTAGCTTCCACTTCCAAACCACTTGCCTATAGCGAATGAAAGGATTAAAGCTACCTTACAGTCGTTTAAACAACATTTTCGGTGTTAAAGAATGTTTAGGTGATATTTAAGAAATATCACCTGTGTGCCAAAATGCACAAATTTAAAGAGAAAAATAACCATGTTTCTCACAGTTCACTGGACGGAAAAGGCTTCACAATGTCTTCTACTACTACTAATTCCATAGTCACTAAGGTCGATCTAACAGACAACAGTATCACATGCCGTCACTCCATTATTCAAGGTGGCAGTGTCCAGCGTTGAATCCGAAATGTCTCTTCCATTATACAAGAGACATTTCTGATTCAACTCTAGGCACTGGTTTCTTCTATTCATTTGATTTTTTTTCCTGTCATCAGGAATCGAACCGGCTACCTCAGATCCGAGCGACTCGGAACGAATGAGTTTCTGACCTCGGGACCGGAGACTAAGTACGTATTCTTACACGGGCAATACGTTACTGCGCCGTATTTCGCGTCTCAGGCCACGCTGTACGTGCCCCTACTATAGTCCTGGTGAACCTGTTCTCGGGCCGGAGGAAGCCGCTGGTCCATCTTAACAATGTTCATCGAATTTATGACTATCGATGGTTGCATTATGATCTGAACAGTAACACCATATCATAAACTAATTGATGTTTATGCGTATGAAATCATGTTGACGTCATCTACAGTCACTTGTTGGATAACAGATCTAAGTTAAGAATGACATGTGCAGTACTCGGCCACCCTCTTAAACAGTTTTTAATTGAAGGCCCTTTGCGGCACATAGTCCTACACCACCCATAATTCTATAAGTAGCCCACAGGAAATCACGCTTTTTTTGCATCAACCTTCAAGGCAGACATTCGTTTCCAGACAGAATCAGAAAACAAAAATGATAAACTGCTATGCATCGATTATATTGCTAGTACAATGGTTACAGATCCATCAGCCTCGTCTATTCAGGATAAGTAAAGTAAGGAAGACTGTTTAATTTCTGATCGACGACGAGGTCGATAGATACTTTGCAAGAACTCTGACTAGAGAAGAACTGGATAAGGAAATCACCCATGCGATTTTCAAATGAACCATCTCGGCATTCGCCTTGATTTGGAGAACCATGGGAAATAAATCTGGAAGGCCTCAACGTGAAGGGAACCCAAAACTCAATTCCAGTGTGTTATTAGCACAGCAACAACTAACTCAATCCGAAATAGGAGCCAGGGTTACTCAGGAGAGCTGGTGGAATGATGCGCTTGAATGACTATTAAAATAATTTCAGATGTTTTAAAAACTAGGTATGTGAGCAGCTCAGAGCCTTAAAAAGTGACAGTACATACTCCGCTTTTCCAGACAAACTTCAAGGAAAACCACCACCCAAATGACACAAACTGAGCAAGATTATCAGAGACAGTTATAGTCTCTACAAAAACTTAAAATAGACGAAAACTGCCACACACGAACAACAGTAATACAAGGGAAGACATTTTAACAAATTCACAGCACACACGCCAAAAAGGTTTTCAAAGGTACCTCGAAAACTCTTACTAAAAATTGAAAATTGGTGTCACATCAGACAAAAACAAAACGATGAACGAGTAAACTATGCGGCTACAACACAGATGCCTCACAGTAACAGCGGCGACAGAAATTTACATTCATATCCCGTTTTGAGTACGAAAATGTGTGGTCGAGGGCGGGTGAAGCGCAAAAGGTATGAAAAACAAGGTTTGTAAATTGCAGCCAAAAAAGAAAACACTAAAGACGCAGATATAACATGCATAAACAAGAAGTGGAAAGTCCAATAAATTTGCTTCATTAAATCTTTGCTTTCAAACGTTTTCCCGCTAGAGTTGCATTCTGGAGAACCAGAATTCAAATTTCCGACCAGCTATCCAGATTTGTGTTTTCGTGCTTCCCCTGAATCACTTAAGGCATATGCAGAGAGAGTTCCCTATTCGAACGTGTGTTCCCATCGACTACGGTGGTGCAGAGGCAGGGAGGATGTCGGTTCAAGCCCTCATCTGACCGTCCAGATTACGGTTTTCCGTAGTTCCCCTCATTCGCAAAAGACACTTGCCTAGACACTTGCCTTGATGGCTCCTTTCCAAGGACAAAGCCTATTTCTTCCTCCATCCTTTCCCAATTCGAGCTTGACCGCCGAAGGGAAGTTATGTCTTAGTCTCCTTGTCCTTCCTTGCAACACGTCTCATGCCCTATTAATAAACTGTCGAAATGTTTACATCGTAATTTTCCTCCGTTCGGCACCTTTTGTACATAGGCTGAAGTGTGCGAGCGTGGCAAATGTATCAACGGTGATGCGATCAAAGGCACGACCTTCAGGTTTCAAGTGCTGGATTTTGACCACTGGAGTTGCATTTGTTTTAAACATTTTTGAAGGCGACTATCAACAGCCGTCAAATAATGTATAAAAGTAGTACTCTGTGTACACTTGGTATTATTATATTTGCTTCTAAAAGTCCTGTATCGTATATTGATCTACACATTATTAAGTAATGTTGTGGCTTAAACAACTTTAACCCTTATACATGAGGGTGGTCCGTGACTGAAACCGGTCGATATTTGGTTTTAAAATAAAAGCAGCTGATGGTCAAACATGAATTTTATGCGTATCTGTTTCATAGCTCATACGAGTTCACCTTAAACAAAAACGCTAAGCAACTGCTATTGTTAATAATTAGTAACGGCCTCTTTTGTGAGGTCTTTTGATGTCTATACTGTAAGAATTCATTTTCCGATAATCTCGTCGCAGTGTGTAGTGGTCGTGCCTTCAAGGAAAATTACCCGAAGAGTTCAGATCCATCTATCGTTAGTGTCAAGTTCCCTCTTATTTCTTTCTCACTTTCACACTTACAAAACTTTACAATTTACTGTCTTAATCGTATTATTGTCATCTTTTTCTGTATTCGGATATAGGCTAAGACAAGACAAGTCTGAGTTCAACATATTCTGTGTCTACCGATTCTTATTTTTAAAATGTCCAAAGAAACGAAATTCACTCGCAATTCGGGATCTTTCTGAAATTAGCTGCATTAGGTGTGACCATATTACCTGTGACCCATGAAAATTTGTTCCGGACCAGGAGTCGAAACTAGATTTTCTATTTGTCGCGCTCACCTCTACTCTGTCTATTCAAGCAGGCTTCCAGAACTTTCTACGACCCCATCGCTCGCAACTTTACTTGGATTCCCGCCACACGGTTTTAGGAAGACCAGCGTATTCAGCGTTAGTATTGCGGTCGTAGTTTTGCCCGTTGCTAATACTTATTTTTAAAAATGTCTGAAGCAACAGATTTTGGTGACATTCTTTTTATGAATTTCGTACAGCCGCAAGATCGTCACTAAAATGTGTGTCTCCCTGTAACACTGTGATGGGAATCCAAGTAAAGTTGCGAGCGATGGGGTCGTAGGCAGTATGACATATGGGCGTTTGGAGCTATCCTGGAAGCCCACAGTTATGACTCATGGAAGTCTTGGTCGGACCTGGAAGCGTGCTCGAGCGGTTCTAGGCGCTTCAGTAGGGAACCACCCGGCTGCTACGGCCGCAGGTTCGAATCTTGCCTAGGGCATAGATGTGTGTGATGTTCTTAGGTTAGTTAGGTTTAAGTAGTTCTAAGTCTAGGAGACTGATGGCCTCAGATGTTACGTCCCATTGTGCTTAGAGCCATTTGAACCATACCAAATGTAGCTAATGTCAGGTAGATTTCGCAATTACGAATAAATTACATGACTGTCTATTGATGCTCTCTTCAAAGCCTTAAAAAGCTTTATTTGAGATTCTAGTCTCCGACACACGCAAACCATGTTATTCAAATTGTTTTTACAGATACGAAGAACCTCCTTTCCTACGTTTCCAACTGCCTTGAGAGTTCTTACAAATGCTCCACGTATTCTGTGGTGTTTTACATTTTTGTACTTCGTCTTTTCATAGGTTATGTCCCAACCATAGCTAACACTTGGTTTAAGAATCATGAAAGAAGGTTGTATACATGAAGGAACCCTGGAGATACTAAAAGGTATTTGATAGATTATATAATGGTAAGACAGATTTAGGAACCAGGTTTTAAGTAGTAAGACATTTCCAGGGGCAGATGTACACTCTGACCACAATCTATTGTTTATGACCTGTAGATTAAAACTGAAGAAACTGCAAACAGGTGGTAATTTAAGGAGATGGGACCTGGATAAGCTGAATAAATCAGAGATTGTACCCCAATTGACAGGAATGGGTAGCTTTGAGGGATGAAGTAGTGAAGGCAGCAGAGGAACAAGTAGGTAAAAAGATGAGGGCTAGTAGAAATCCATGGGTAACAGAAGAAATATTGAATTTAATTGATGAAATGAGAAAATATAAAAATACAGTAAATGAAGCAGGCAAAAAGGAATACAGATGTCTCAAAAATTAGATCGACAGGAAATGCAAAATGGCGAAGCAGGAATGGCTAGAAGACAAATGTAAGGAAATTTAAAGAGACCTTTGGAGAAAAGAGAACCACATGCATGAACATCAAGAGGTCAGATGGAAACCCAGATCTGAGCAAAGAAGGGAAAGCAGAAAGGTGGAAGGAGTATATAGAGGGTCTATACAAGGGCGATGTACTTGAGAACAATATTATAGAAATGGAATACAATGTAGATGAAGATGAAATGGGAGATACGATACTGCATGTAGAGTTTGACAGAGCACTGAAAGACCTGAGTCGAAACAAGGCCCCCGGAGTAGACAACATTCCATTGGAACTACTGACGGCCTTGGGAGAGCCAGTCCTGACAGAACTCTACCATCTGGTGAGGAATGTATGAAACAGGCGAAATACCCTCAGACTTCGAGAAGAATATGATAATTCCAATCCCAAAGAAAGCAGGTGTTGACAGATGTGAAAATTACCGAACCATCAGTTTAATAAGCCACAGCTGCAAAATACTAACACGAATTCTTTACAGACGAATGGAAAAACTGGTAGATGCCGACCTCGGGGAAGATCAGTTTGGATTCCGTAGAAATAAAGGAACACGTGAGGCAATACTGACCTTACGACTTATCTTAGAAGAAAGATTAAGGAAGGGCAAACCTACGTTTCTAGCATTTGTAGACTTAGAGAAAGCTTTTGACAATGTTGACTGGAATACTCTCTTTCAAATTCTGAAGGTGGCAGGGGTAAAATACAGGGAGCGAAAGGCTATTTACAATTTGTACAGAAACCAGATGGCAGTCATAAGAGTCGAGGGGCATGAAAGGGAAGCAGTGGTTGGGAAGGGAGTGAGACAAAAATGGGTCAAATGGCTCTGAGCACTATGGGACTCAACTGCTGTTGTCATCAGTCCCCTAGAACTTAGAACTACTTAAACCTAACTAACCTAAGGACATCACACACATCCATGCCCGAGGCAGGATTCGAACCTGCGATCATAGCCTAGACCTGCGTCTAGAACCGCGAGACCACCGCGGCCGGCGAGTGAGACAGGGTTGAAGCCCCTCTCCGATGTTATTCAATCTGTATATGGAGCAAGCAGTAAAGGAAACAAAAGAAAAGTTTGGAGTAGGTATTAAAATCCATGGAGAAGAAATAAAGACTGAGGTTCGCCGATGACATTGTAATTCAGTCAGAGACTGCAAAGGACTTGGAAGAGCAGTTGAATGGAATGGACTGTGTCTTGAAACGAGGATATAAGATGAACATCAACAAAAGCAAAACGAGGATAATGGAATGTAGTCGAATTAAGTCGGGTAATACTGAGGGAATTAGATTAGGAAGTGAGGTGCTTAAAGTAGTAAATGGATTTTGCTATTTGGGGAGCAAAATAACTGATGATGGTCCAAGTAGAGAGGATATAAAATGTAGACTGGCAATGGCAAGGAAAGCGTTTCTGAAGAAGAGAAATTTGTTAACATCGAGTATAGATTTAAGTGTCAGGAAGTCATTTCTGAAAGTATTTGTATGGAGTGTAGCCATGTATGGAAGTGAAACATGGACGATAAATAGTTTGGACAAGAAGAGAATAGAAGCTTTCGAAATGTGGTGCTACAGAAGGATGCTGAAGATTAGATGGGTAGATCACATAACTAATGAGGAAGTATTGAATAGGATTGGGGAGAAGTTTGTGGCACAACGTGGCCAGAAGAAGGGATCGGTTGGTAGGACATGTTCTGAGGCATCAAGTGATCACCAATTTAGTATTGGAGGGTAAAAATCGTAGAGGGAGACCAAGAGATGAATACAATAAGCAGATTCAGAAGGATGTATGTTGCAGTAGGTACTGTGTGATGAAGCTTGCACAGGATATAGTAGCACGGAGAGCTACATCAAACCAGTCTCAGGTCTGAAGACAACAACAACAACAACAACAACAACGTCCGAACCAAGAGACTGGAAACAAAACAATTGCTCCAATGTTTTACCATCGATAACTCATTTGTTCATTTCAAACGACAGTTATTAACATAGTTTTGGTTGCTGAACACTTTATAGCACATGCAAAGCTCAAGACGTGTAGCGTATTTACAGTACTCTGAAACTTTCAGCTTTCTAATTTTATTCCCGAATCAACTAAGTCTTCCCAGGTTCTTTCAAAGGTCAATACAACCTTATTTCATGATCTTATCGAGTTTACGCCTGTTTTAAAAATTGACAAGTATACTTTACATCTCTTCCTAACGTAGTAATTCATCATCATCATCTAAGTGGCGATGACGATTCCGATAATGGTATAAAGACACAGGTGGGGAGGATGAAACAACGCTGAACAATCAAACAAGCAATATTGTTGGTGGACTTCAAAATACTCGCACATTTTAAATCACGCCACCGCGAGTTGGAAGTCCAATGTTAAACCTAGTTAAGATGAGCGGTATCTTACCTTCTTATACCTAACGCAATACCAGCGTTTTTATCATCATCTTGGCGGACTACTACTCATGTCCATAATCTTTATGGTAAACTACTTCCATGCACCTTGTACACGTGTCCGTACAAGAGTAGATATGTCAGTTCAGTTTCGCGTCATTCTCTTCACGCCGCCCCCCCCCCCCCCCCCCTCCCCCAACCTGTTCCACCGCAGTAGAATTATTTTGCGCACGTTTCATGGAGAGATGAATCTCTTTCGCCTCTGCAAGTTCATAACCACATAGTGGTACGCTACACTGTTCCTTAGCACCAAAGGGGCTGCCGGGAAAGCGAAGCTCAATTTCCTTTCCCGATGCATCTGTGCTATCGAATTTGTTTACAACAGATTTACTGTTACCAGTTGATAACGCAGTATCTCAAATACTTTAACAATAATTAATAATAATAGTAGTAGCAATAAAAACACCAATCATTCCTCCTCTAAATGCGTCTAACTACACGCACAGAGCCAAATTCTAAATTCACCTTTTTCGCAAATTGCAAACAAACCTTGATGCATTACCAATACGTTTTAACACTTCTTTTGAAGTTAAAGGAGAATTACTGGCGCGAACACGCCCATTCTCTTCATGACAAAGCACCAGAGAAATTAGAAAGGTCCAAGATAAAACAATGTACAACTTTCCTATGTAGCAAACACAATTTCGCAATTAACTGCCATTTAACGTTCAGGATTTAAATTACGCTAACTACCGTAAAATAATTTGTTCTTAATCTAGCTTGAGGGAGGGCGTGAGAGTTTCGTACTAACGAAACAATTAAAGGCATCAGATAGTGAAACAACACGGCCAGGAACCAATGTAAAGATAGAACTGTCAACTAAGTAAATTTCACGTACCGTATCCACTCCGGCAGGCACTCAAAAATGCAATACGTATGAAAACTCGATTTAAATAATTAATTCTATAAAACTTGTAAGAACTAGTATAAGCTCCCTTAAAATTTCATTATATTTCTCGTGCACGTTGGCACTCCGCACTCTTAAGTGGCGCACTAAAAATTGCCATTTTTCGACTTGTTTCACTTTCATTGCGCGGGTGCGATAGGTTGACCATAAAGTGTACTTCTGTGGTCGTTGGTGGTGAAAGTGCTATATGTTTAGGTTTGTTACTGTGATCGGAAGACCAGTGGGATTAAGACTGTGCGTCGTTCGGATATTAGTTGTTTAATGTGAACTTCTTTCGTAGACTGCTTAAGTAACGAAACGCCAGGATTTGCTATAGCAGTAGCGCACCATTTAGCACGCCATACTAAGTAGTTAGCTAAGCTGCGTCGCGTTCTGTCACCTTGAATTTGGTTTTTTCTTCGTTCCAGTGCGGCTTGATGTGTCTAAGCACAGCCGCGCAGCCACCAGGAAGGTTATCCTCTTGGATGGTCAGCGGCAAACGGAGTGCGTTGTTTTGCGAACCCATCAGCGCAACAAAAGTCACGTCACACTACCAGCATCCGTGAGCTACTGAGGATCCCTGCACCGGAGTGCCTCTTTACGTAAGCTCTCATGTCGTTTCTGATAAAGTGCTGCTGCCCCCCCCCCCCCCTCCCTCCCTCTCTGCCCTACCAACCCATTCACACATCACGCGCAGATTGTATCAACGCTACAGCAGTTGTGATGCTGGCGCGTAGTACGTCGCACCTAAACACCGTTTTTGGTCGCCGACACAGAGATTCGAACATCGGAACAAAGCTACTTAGAAACTTTACTCTCATGTGGCTTGGTAACACGCGGAAAATATTTTACGGAGGTCATCCAGGGAAATTGAAGCAGTCGAAAGGTAAAGAGGTATAAACGAGTGTATCACGTATGTGTATCATTACGGAACGAAGATTAGGATTCCACATCCCATCAGCAAGGATATCATTAGATTCACAAGTTGCAACACGGTCGCAGATTAAAACAGTGATACAGGAAGTGCAGAATGAATTTCTCTCCTTTCCACATATGATCACAAAACTTTTGGTCCTTAGGCTACCAGTTTCCGTCAGCAATGACCATCTTCAGGTCTGCAGCAAAACATGTTGTTGTTGTCTTCCTGAGACTGGTTTGATGCAGCTCTCCATGCTACTCTATCATGTGCAAGCTTCTTCATCTCCCAGTACCTACTGCAGCCCACATCCTTATGAATCTACTTAGTGTAGTCATCTCTTTGTCTCCCTCTACGATTTTTACCCTCCACGCCGCCCTCCAGTACTAAATTGGTGATCCCTTGATGCCTCAAAACATGTCCTACCAACCGATCCCTTCTTGTGGTCAAGTTGTGCCACAAACTCCTCTTCTTCCTAATTCTATTCAATACCTCCTCATTAGTTATCAGCAAAGCATGGGAAATGAAATACAACCAGTGAACAGATTACGTCTTAGAATAACAAACGCCATAAAGAAAAATTATTACCGTCATGGATGTGAAAACCTGCTATTAAAATGTGACGAGGCATAGCCTACCATTTTTATAACATGTCCTAATAAAGCCAAATTGGCATCGTCACAAAATCAGCTTATCATCGCAAATACTTGAAATACGCTGTAAACTGGACCACAATTCTGGCACAGTCATACCGTGTGTAGACATAGCTACCATTCATAACAAATTGCAATACAGTAACGACAACATGTGATTGTGTCAATCTCGTTAGATGTCGCTACTGTAATTCTACACAAATTCGTCAATTATAAATTTGTACAGTACGCAACAAGTGAAATGTATCCTTCATTTATCGCATACTGTACAGTTTTATAATTGACGTATGGGTGTAGACTTATAGTAGCGACACCTATCGAGCTTACAGCACGAAAACGCTGTGGCTACTGCTCTGCAGTTTATGAACAGTAGCGATACTTAGAGAGGGTGCGACTGCGAGAACTGTGGCCTACCTTAACCATATTCTACTCGTAAATACGTGCGACGATGGTAAGCTGATTTTGTGTACATTTTGTGACGCTGCCACTATAGCTTCATTATATTACTGCATGTTATAAAACAGGTATGCATCATATTTTAATAGCATGTTTCCACATCAATGAAAGTAATAATTTTTCGTTATGGCATATTTTATTTGTCTAAGACACTATCTGTTCACTAGATGTATTTCATTTCCCATGTTTCGCTACAGATACGAGGACAGAAATAGGACGTGTTATACTGAAGCACCATCATGGGATTCGCCGGTTTAGGGAAATCGCGGAAAAACTGTATCGTATATGGACGGATGTTTCTAACCCTGTCTTCACCACACTAATCCAGTTTCACGACTGCGCCAGATCGTTCTGTGTGTATCATTGCCGGAAGCTTCAAGCTTCTTATCTGGATAATAGCTTGCAATGCAAGCTACCAGAATCATAGTGGACGTATTAATTTGAATAATGAAATCACAATAAAATTTGTATAGATAATTATTCCCAAGCGAATAGTGCTAACGTGTTCCAACTTTTTGCCTCTGTAACATGCAACTTAGGACATACTCTAACACTTACTCCGTGAACAGAAAATGCATGTGGAATACACCTGTTCAAAATTTAACTCCATAAAAAGAGCTACCTGTTGAAGTAGCTAACATCGAAAGAACTACTTTTCCATACCTTTTACACCTGCGCACATTACTAAACGACTATCTCGGAACCCGGAACAGGTTGTCGTCGAACTGCCTCCAGGGTCAATAAGAAATTGATTTCCAACATTTAAAAAGTTAAAATGCTGTCACAATCTACTCATTAAGAGATACAACATTACGCTAAAGTATCTCAGCAACTTCCATCAAACTCCACACAATTTCAAACCTTTACAGAACTTTTCTCGCTTACATGCTTAACATCAAATATTTAACTCACCTGTAAAAGAATCAGACGTTTGAAGCTGTTTTACATACTACAGTTCGGTTCTTCGAAGAATCGCGGGGGTGGAGGGAGGTGGCAACCCTTCAATTTTGCCACATTAAACACAGTAAGTCTCATCTACGCAATATTAGATATAGAGCCCGCCACTGTAGCTAAGTGGTAAATATGAATAATGTCGTGTGACGACGGCCTCCCGTCGGGTAGACCGCTCGCCTCGTGCAAGTCTTTCGATTTGACGCCACTGCGGCGACATGCGCGTCGGTGGGGATGAAATAATGATGATTAGGACAACACAACACCCAGTCCCTGGGCGGAGAAAATCTCCGACCCTGCCGGGAATCGAACCCGAGCGCTTAGGATAGTCTGCCGCGCTGACCATACAGGTACCGGGGGCGGACAGCTAAGTGGTCAGCGTGTGTGACTACCGCACAGAAACCCCTTCATCCCCGAGTAACTACTGCAACCTACATCCTTCTGAATCTGCTTAGGGTGTTAATCTCTGTCTCCCTCTACCATTTTCACCCTCCACGCTTCCCTCCACACTAAATTGGTGATCCCTTGATGCTTCAGAACGTGTCGTATCAACCGATCCCTTCTTCTAGTCAAGTTGTGCCACAAATTCCCCTTCTCCCTATTCTATTCAGTACTTCCTTATTAGTTGCATGATCTACCCATCTAATCTTCAGCATTCTTCTGTAGCACCACATTTCGAAAGCTTCTATTCTCTTCTTGTCCAAACCATTTATCGTCCATGTTTCATTTCCATACATGGCTACGCACCGTACAAATACTTTCAGAAACGACTTCCTGACACTTGAATATATAGTCGATGTTACCAAATTTCTCTTCTTCAGAAACGCCTTCCTTACCGTTGCCAGTCTACATTTTATGTCCTATCTACTTCGACCATCATCAGTTATATTGCTCCCCAAATAGCAAAATTCCTCTACTACTTTAAGTGTCTCATCTTCTAATTCCCTCAGCATCACCCGACTTAATTCGATTACGTTCCATTGTCCTCGTTTTACTCTTGTTGGTGTTCATCTTATATCCTCCTTTCAATAAACTGCCCATTCCGTTCAACTGTAGGACAATCCACTCTTAGACCCAGATGAGACCTGAAGAAAGCAGATTGAGACAAACTAGTAGCACACTTAAATGTGATGCCAGGTAGATATCTCAAAGTATTAACTACGACCGGTTTACAAGAGCTGTCATCTCCGCAGCAAAGAGATTTGTACCACGTGGCTTCCTTAAGGAATATATCCCTGGTTGGAACAGAGAAACTGAGAGGCTGTATCAGGAGTTGCAGAACAGTGGAGACCCTGAGGTAGCAGACGAGCTTCTCAACCGATTAACATGGAACGACGTAAGGAATGGGAAGAAACCACAAGCAATACAGATTTTAAAAGATCGAGCAGGAAAGCTTGGAGCCTCTTCAGGGAACTAGGTAGCACTAATAACCCCATACGGGAAATACCAGAGGTAACAGCCGACAAAATGGCCGCACGAATTTTAACGCTCTCCAGGGCTCCCAGCATGAAACAGCACACGAAAAGTATCTAAAGACAGCTAAAAACTCTTCGTCGGCCAAAAGGAGGTTATCCAGAATACCCAAGACCTTCCCCCGAAACAGAAATAAAAGGGCATTAGATGACACTAAATCTGGCAAGGCCCCTGGGTTTGATGGGATACACCCAGAATTTCTCAAAAACCATGGCAAACATACAAACAAGTGGCTGGCTAAATTTTAGTCAAACAGCTTATCAACAGGATTTCTCCCACAAAATCTAAAAACTAAGAACCTGCCAGAGAGCTACCGACCTAATGCACTTCTCACCGCATGCTACAAATTACTATAGAGGGTGTTCTAACCAGTTAGGTCATGTAATATTGGAAAATGTCGCAGTGGAACAGGCAGGTTTTAGACCACAGCACAGCTGTGCTGGCCCAGTATTAAGCCTCACAACGCACATAGAAGCTAGATTTGAACGTCAACTATAAACCACTGCTGATTTTGTCGTCTTAACTGTGGCCTATGATATATTTTGGAGAGAGGGCCTCCTTTAAAAACTTCTGGGTAAAATACCATGCGCACCCGAATAGTATCATTAATAAATAACATGCTTTGTGACCGGCCTTTTCAAATAGTCATGGAGAAAGCAAGAGCAAAATAAGGAAACAGAATAATGGCCTACTGCAAGGATCGGTGCTTTCACCTACTCTTTTTCAATCTATATATCTCTGATCTGCCTCAAACAAGATCCAAGAAATACGGTTAAGTTGACGATCTAACACTAGCTGCCTGCAGTAAACCCATAGAAGAGGCCAAC